>NC_138310.1:3737500-4010000 GCF_965601325.2 Salmo salar
TTGGGCCGCCTGGCTCGTTGCGAACTAATTTGCCAGAATTTTACGTAATTATGACATAACATTGGAGGTTGTGCAATGTAACAGGAATATTTAGACTTATGGATGCCACCCGTTAGGTAAAATACGGAACGGTTCCGTATTTCACTGAAAGAATAAATGTGATAGTTTCCGGATTCGACCATATTAATGACCTAAGGCTCGTGTTTCTGTGTGTTATTATGTTATAATTAAGTCTATGATTTGATAGAGCAGTCTGACTGAGCGGTGGTAGGCACCAGCAGGCTCGTAAGCGTTCATTCAAAATAGCACTTTTGTGCGTTTGCCAGCAGCCCTTCGCAATGCATTGTGCTGTTTATGACTTCAAGCCTATCAACTCCCAAGATTAGGCTGGTGTAACCGATGTGAAATGGCTAGCTAGTTAGCCGGGTGCGCGCTAATAGCGTTTCAAACGTCACTTGCTCTGAGACTTGGAGTAGTTGTTCCCCTTGCTCTACATGGGTAACGCTGCTTCGTGGGTGGCTGTTGTCGATGTGTTCCTGGTTCGAGCCCAGGTAGGAGCGAGGAGAGGGACGGAAGCTATACTGTTACACTGGCAATACTAAAGTGCCTATAAGAACATCCAATAGTCAAAGGTATATGAAATACAAATCGTATAGAGAGGAATAGTCCTATAATTCCTATAATAACTACAACCTAAAACATCTTACCTGGGAATATTGAAGACTCATGTTAAAAGGAACCACCAGCTTTCATATGTTCTCATGTTCTGAGCAAGGAACTTAAATGTTAGCTTTCTTACATGGCACATAATGCACTTTTACTTTCTTCTCCAACACTTTGTTTTTGCATTATTTAAACCAAATTGAACATGTTTCAATATTTATTTGAGGCTAAATTGATTTTATTGATGTATTATATTAAGTTAAAATAAGTGTTTATTCAGTATTGTTGTAATTGTCATTATTACAAATAAATAAATAAAAAAATTGTCAGATTAATCGGTATCGGATGTTTTGGTCCTCCAATAATCGGTATTGGCGTTGAAAAATCATAATCGGTCGACCTCTAGTTTCCAGGATTCTGTACATAAAGATATCACAGATAACAAAACAGCTGTCAGGCATTGGTCCTCAGTTCAGTTCTACTGACGTCTACTGGTACTCAGTAGGACCATCTCATTGTCACGTCCTGACCAGTATAGGGGTTATTTGTTATTGTAGTTTGGTCAGGACGTGGCAGGGGGTGTTTGTTTTATGTGGTTCGGGGTTTGTTGGGTTATGTTATTATGTAGGAGGGGTGTTTGTTTAGAGTGTTCCGGGGGTTTTGGACTATGTTCTTGTTAGTTTATTTCTATGTTAGTTCTAGTCTTTCTATGTTTAGTTAATGGGGTTGACCTTCAATTGGAAGCAGCTGCTCCTCGTTGCTTCTAATTGAATGTCTTATTTAAGAGGGGTGTTTTTCCTATGGGATTTGTGGGTAGTTGTCTCCTGTTTTGTGTCTGTGCACCTGACAGGACTGGTTTATGTCGTTCGTTGTTTTTGTATACGTGATTTGTTTGTTTTTCCTTCTTTTAAATTTAATAGAGAAGATGAGTATACACGTTCCCGCTGCACCTTGGTCCAATCCTTACGACGCCCGTTACACTCATTAATATACACACACACACACACTAGAGAGATATGCCATCAGTAGGAACATGGCGAGGTTAAAGGTTAATCCTGGATAGTGTGTCTTGGCTGCAATACCATGTCATTAAGAAAGAGAGGACGAGCTATGACTAAGAGTAAGACGTTTTGAGAGCTCTTTCAGACACTAAGGATAGAAGGTGAGGAATGAGGAAGCTGTGGTAACAGCAGCCGTAACCATGCAGTGTATAACCGGCTATAACAACTTTCTAATTAAGAAAGACAGGATGAGCTGAGGGTTGTTGACAGCTCTTTCAGATGTTAAGGATAGAAGGTGAGGAATGAGGAAGCTGTGGTAATGACAGCAACAACCATGCAGTGTATTAACACCTGGAAATGAGACAGTGAAAAACAGCTTTTGTACCTGGCCATGTTGTACTGTTCTGAAGAAGGAATGAAACATAATGGAACAAGACATGTAGTCAACATTAGGAGAAACAAGTCAGCTGAACCAAAAAGTAGACTTGTACGTATCCTCTTTAAACCATGTACACTGAGTGGACAAAATATTAGGAACACTATTTTGATTACATAGACTGACCAGGTGAATCCAGGTGAAAGCTATGATCCATTATTGATCACTTGTTAAATCCACTTCAATCAGTGTAGATGAAGGGGAGGAGACAGGTTAAAGAAGGATGTTTAAGCCTTGAGACAACAGACATGGATTGTGTATGTGTGCCATTCAGAGGGTGAGTCAGCAAGACAAAAGATTGAAGTGCCTTTGAACGGGGTTTGGTAGTAGGGGCCAGACACCTATTGAGTGTGTCAAGAACTGCAACACTGCTGTGTTTTTCACGCTCAACAGTTTCCCATGTGTATCAAGAATGGCCCATCACCCAAAGTACATCCAGCCAACTTGACACAACTGTTGGAAGCATTGGAGTAAACATGGGCCAGAATCCGTGTGGAACGCTTTTGTCGCCTTGTAGAGTCCCTGCCCTGGTGAATTGATGCTGCAAATCAATACGAGGAAGGTGTATATTCGTGTAGAGGAATAGCACTAGGCCTATGTTTCCCAAACCTTCAAGAAAACCAAGATTAGTTAATTAGTTGAATCAGGCTTTGCTAGTTCAGGAATAGATAACCAAAGTGGAACTGGCTGGGGGTACCCAAGGAGAGGTTAGTGAAAGATCCACTGTGTCCAGATGAGTGCTAGCTTTTCCAGGCACAGGCTAGTACTAAAACGGTCTGTCAGTGCTCAGGGACCGGTAATCAATTATCTAATGCTGATTGAGTCCCTATTCACTGCCCTGTTCATCCACTACCTCACAGGACAGACAAGTACATGCACACACACACGCATGCACGCACGCACGCACGCACGCACGCACACACACACACACACACACACACACACACACCAGGGCAGAACCCAACCCAGATGGCAGGAAAATAACCTCAAAATATTAACTTACCAATTAGGCAACGATGGGCCACTGTAATCTAATAGTATTATAAAAATGACTGTTCGTCTCCCGAGGGGCTCTCCTTTCCTGACTCCTGATGGTTCCTGATGACTGGAGGCACTGGGGTGGACCCTCTCTGGCCTGGCCTCTGTTAGTGGAGGAAACAGGCTGATCTGATCTGATCAAAATTGCACCAGATGAGACACACGGTTGGTTCAGTGGCTCAGTCAGGAACTCAGCACTTTGCTCTGTTATCTCTGTTCTGTTGACAGACATTGTTTCTCTACGGGCGCTGTTGGACGTGAATTAAACTGAACGAATTAAACTGATTGGGCCTCGGGCAGGAAGATAAAGGACTAAATGGAGTTCATTGAGAGAAGGCACTCTCAGAAAAGCAGCTCTAGCTTGTCTTTATTGTCTAACTGTTTTATTAAATGCAGTTAGAAACAACATAATGTTTCCTATGATTACCCTCTTCCTCTCTCTTGTTTAGAAGTCTATCTTAATCTCAATCTTAGTTGAATAAAACAGTTTCAAGATGGAGATGCTTTCCTGGGACTGTCCTCTCTGTCTTCTAAAGAACTTCACCTTATTCTATAGATTTTCTGTATTAGAAATGAGATTTTGAAAGATTAAAGTGTGTCTCAAGCAGACCAACAGCTGGTTGAAGTTGAACAGCCCTAACTCTAAACACTCATTTACAAACTTCTACGCTTTTAGTTTGATTGTACCGACTGCAAGCTCTCCCTCTCTTCATCCACAAACTCGTTGAGAACCCTTGTCCCCCAACAGAATCAAACTTATTACAACAAACAAGCTGCTCCAAAATCACAACCAGAAGCACAAGTGTTGTTACTGTAGTAGACCAATAGCCCCCAAAAAGCCAAACACTTCACACTTCATTCAACAGGTCCCATTACTGACAGTTCACTAACATGGCTGATGTATCATTTGGCCAGTGGGCAGGTGGGTCTGTGGGTGGGGGGGGTCCTTGCAAAAGAGGATTCTAATAATATCCCTTTCATACTAAGATGCCAACTTTATCATACTGCCAACTTTTTCCCGCCTTTTCTTTATATCTGAAAGGTATTGCCGGGATCAAAGCCAAAACTTTTATTTCCGCCAAACGACCTAGTAATCATTTCAATAAAGTTCTGCCTAAGGCTTTGTATGAAACGTAGCCGCAATGCTGAGGCGGCATTGGCACACACTACGCTTCTAAAGTCTTGATGGTTGCTAAGGCAACGCCCGTTCACCATCCTCCTGCCAGTTGTAAACTTTGCGAGGGAAGTCACTTCACCCATCTCTTCACATAACCCACCACATGCACTGCTTTATTACCCACATTGATCCATAAAGAATCACTGAGGGAATAAATATCACTGAATGATGAAAATATTGGAATAAAGTAGGCTAATGCAATTGAAGGCATCAAATTGTTGCTGACTGAAACTCCCAAAGTCATCCAATCCTCCTTGTAATACATTTGAAACAATAACTTACCCACGTGTGGTCATCCAGATGATCATTTCAGCATCGTTTTGATTGGGACAGCGACATCTCCCTGCTTTGAGACAAGTTTGGGAACTCGTCTTGACTAAATCTCTGTTTGTATATTGGTAAGGCTACAATTAGGATTTGAAAAAGTTGAGGTGAGTGCGGCCCATGATCATCTTGTCTAGTTGAATCATTTACTTCAACATTTTGAAGTTTAACAGGTGGATTACTTTGCTCTTCACTCACAGTCGTTTATTAGCCGAGGCTTACTCCCTACCGATAGGCTTACTCCCTACCAATAGGCCTACTCTCTACCAATAGGCTTACTCCCTACCGATAGGCTTACTCCCTACCAATAAACTTACTCCCTACCGATAGGCCTACTCTCTACCAATAGGCTTACTCCCTACCAATAGGCTTACTCCCTACCGATAGGCTTACTCCCTACCGATAGGTCTACTCTCTACCAATAGGCTTACTCCCTACCGATAGGCCTACTCCCTACCGATAGGCCTACTCCCTACCGATAGGCCTACTCCCTACCGATAGGCTTACTCCCTACCAAAAGCCTGTGACTTCACTGACTTGTCTGATAATCAATCAATGTGATTTTGTTTCACTGAATCTTCTGATAATCAATCAATGTGATTTTGTTTCACTGAATCTCTGTCTGTAAAGGATATTTGGTGAATTGTTTTCTGGCTGGGCAAATAAGTGGAGGTGGTAGCTCGCTTGCTTATCTACCGCTGATTAGAAACATTTAGCGTGCTATAATGTAGCCTAAATCAAGTGTTTATCTATCACTGATTAGAAACATTTAGTGTGCTATAATGTAGCCTATGCGCAATCGCTGTCACGTCCTGACCAGTATAGGGGTTATTTGTATTTGTTGGTTGGTCCGGACTTGGCAGAGTGTATTTGTTTTATGTGGTTCGGGGGTTATGAGTATTGTAGAGGGGTGTTTTATTTATGTATTACGGGGTTTTGGTGTATGTTCTGGGTTTTGTATTCTAGGTTGGTTTTCTAGTTTGTTTATTTCTGTGTGGTCTGTGTGGCTCCCGATCAGGAACAGCTGTACGTCGTTGTTCCTGATTGGGAGTCATATATTAGTTGCGTGTTTTCACCTGGGGATTTGTGGGTAGTTGATTTTGCACTGCTTGTTATTATAGCCTGTAAAACTGTTCCTGTCGTTTCTTTGTTTATTGTTTTTCCGTGTTCACATTTTAATAAATAATAATGATGAGCACGCAACCCGCTGCGCCTTGGTCCTCTCTCTCCTACGACAGCCGTTACAATCGCATATAGGCAACTCCAAAAGCCTGCAGAGGTTGTGAAATATGAATGAGACTCACATGCTTTTCAAAATAGGCTTGTTATTATTTTCTATGGGTATCATGATGAAGGTAAGACCCTACGCCTGCTTCCTAACAAGAGATGAAACGTGGACAAAAAAAGCATGAGATTGGGCTCTGTTTCAAAATATCACTCCGCCAAGAGTGTGCTGTCATCAAGGCAAAGGGAGGCTACTTTGAAGAATCTCAAATATAAAATATATTTTGATTTGTTGAACACTTTTTTGTTTACTACATGATTCCATATGTGTTATTTCATCGTTTTGATGTATTCACTATTATTCTACAATGTAAAAAATAGTAAAAATAAAGAAAAACCCTTGAATGAGTAGGTGTGTCCAAACTTTTGACTGGTACTGTACATATGTGTGTTGACTGTGAATAGGTAGCTGTGTCTTGTCTGTTTAATGAACAAAATAACGACCTACTGATTTCATTTGGATGGCGCAGCAATGGCTGCACGGACCCATAACATAGGCCTGATTATCTCAAAATATGTCATTCTATTCTTTTGAAAATACATTGTATTAGTCTTATGTTTCTTAGGACCTGCCTAAAGGAATGAATAATGGATTTATTTTTGATGGTGTATATTCTCAATGGATTTATTAAAATAAACCTCCCTCTATTACCACTCATCCCCCACTGGAGGTATAAAACGCGATACAGGCAAGAAGTTGGTAAAAATGGGCTTGTTTGTAAGGGGGTCATATAAACATGGTTTTTATTGGCAAAATATCGTAAATTCTATGTGAAAGCAGTATTAAGGGTTCAGATAGAACAAAGGTCAAATGGCTCACTTGGGTGTCTGCGTGTCAGCTGCTTCCAGACCTATGCGATTTCCCAGCTGGAACTCGTGTGACTTAGATCGGTGCAGCGCCGTGAAGCCCGGCAGTAGGTGGATGAGCTTTCGGCTGGGGGGTGGGGGCGTCCCGGGAGCCTTCACCTTGTTCCTGCGCCTCATGGGGGGCGTGCCCGGGGGGGTCATGCTGTTGACCACCAGAGGAGTCCGGGGAGGGGTGTGGGCAAAGTGCCTCTGGCGGGGCGAGGGGGGCAGGGAGCGGTGGCCCGTGTCCATGGGGGGGAAGGCCCCCAGTCCCAGGTGGCTGTCCACGGTGAGGCGGTCTGGCTGGACATAGGGGCCGTACGGATAGGGTAGCAAGGCCTGGGGGCTGTGATATTGGCTGTGGTGCTGCTGCTTGTACTTGGCCTGGACCTTCGGGCTTTGGGAGAGCTGGAAGCGGACCCACTGGCTGGGTTCGGGAGAGGGGAAGGGAGTGTTCTCCTTGCCGGACTCGGAGGTGGGCCACTGGATGGACCAGTCCTGCTTGGCATGGCTGCCTGCTAGAGGAGGAGGAGGAGGAGGAGGATGAGGAGGAGGGAGGAGGGAGGAAGAGGAACATGTTACAGATAACATAAACAACCACCTGATAACTTGACTCTGTTTAATTATTTACATTTATACTCATTTAACAATAATAATAAAAAAAATATTTGATTACAAAAAACAATGGCCTGATGATAGAGCAAAGAAGAGAGAGAGAGCATGCATCTGACATCAAGAGCAGATGTAATGTAGCATGGGGTTCAGATAGGAGAGGAGTAGAGGAGAGTGATGCTTGATGAACCACAGCCACCTTGATCACTAAACATTAGATGAGAAGCTGGAGATGGGGGTTCATGTTAAGTAAATGAGACAGAATAGTTTGGTTTGGGAAAGCAGTGAAGAGAGAAATTATATTTTCAGCTTAAATGGAAATAATCACCTCCGTTATTGGGCAATGTGTCATCCTCAAGTTGTTCTGGAAAGAAAAGAAAAAGAAACAAAAGTTTATAGATTATATAACAAAAATTGATAAAATATTCTGCAGTACCATGGTTGATAATTTGTTGTTTCCCTCTCTCACTCTGCCTTTTAGAGACCCAGCTATTGTAGTAATCACACAGTCTCTAAAGAGCTCTCAGCATCAAAACTCTGGCTACATTATCTGATCCAGTTCAATAACACTAATGGCTATAAACTCCTTAGGACTTTTTCTTATCTGTGATGTTTTGGGACAAGGCCACCAGAGACTTCTGGAGGGAGAAGGAGAAGGATATAGAGGGGGAGAGGTAGTGAGGAGAGGAGAGAGAGAGAGAGAGAGAGAGAGAGAGAGAGAGAAGGAGAGGAGAGAGAAGGAGAGGAGAGGAGAGGAGAGGAGAGGAGAGGAGAGGAGAGGAGAGGAGTAGAAGGAAAGGGAGAGGCCTGCATTAACACGCGTGAGGGACTGAGTGTCTTATGGCCTCTCGTCTGAGGTCAGGGGTCAAAGTATCTCTTCAGGACGACATCATATACATGTTCCCTCTGTGTCTGACTGAGACACTCCCCGGGACAGTACAGTACACACACACACACACACACACACACATACACAGCAAGTGACAGACAATGTCCTGGGGACATGAGAGTACAGTTTATCTAGACTAGAGGAGTCCTCAGGGATGTGTCCAATGGGAGACGTGTTGGTTGTCAAATGACATTCCTCAATAACTGCGGGTGACGTCAAAGAGTTAGTCATTCTAGTTCCATGGTATACGTCATGCTCTGTTCTTCAGACAAACAACATATAACAACAATGGAAAGTGTCCTATCTGATCATATAGGCTACAGTTGTCAGACTGTCTGCTTGCATGGACCTACACTCAAACCACTATCAGTGGTGTCTCAACATACATGAATACAACTCTGCCCATAGGTACTCATGGTGTTGCATATTAATCAACTTAATGCATAAGCAGGGCCAAATGAGTTAACCACTGAGATGAGAGAGACTTGTGATGATGGAGGAGATCTGTATACGGGGTTCTATAGTACAAGGGTCCTGGGGGGGAGACAGACTGTGTAATGGAGAACCTCACTGCTCTCCTTTCTCCTGGAGGCGGACCAGCCTCCTTCCCGCACTTCAAACATACACACTTACGCAAGGCCACACACACACACACACACACACACACACACACACACACACACACACACACACACACACACACACACACACACACACACACACACACACACACACACACACACACGGGTCTCTGAAACAGACTTGAAGTGTGCTGCACAGTGCACCAAACTCCTCAGACAAGACCAGGATGCAACAGGAAAAGAGGCCAACGGAGCGCTCCTTAACTGCTCAGAAAGGAATAGAAGGGGAGGATGACCCACCCTCAAGCATCCTTCATCAGCAAAAACGTATGACAAACAAGCCACTGGAAATTAAAACGTTTGGCATCTCCTCACTTGAAATGTTTCGAAATCATCAAAGAGCCTTCTTCACCCGTGGATACCAATAAACTGGCATTAGCTCTGTTAATATAGATGATGACGAGACACACACACACACACACACACACACACACACACACACACACACACACACACACACACACACACACACACACACACACACACACACGCCCACGCCCATACACAAAGCATGTGATACTGATCAAATTACAGCCCAAGCATTAATTACACACAAGACCTGAATAATCCAATATTGTCTGCAAACATCCATGTAACTAATGTACAGTGGGAATAATCCCTCTCCAGAGTATATTAGAGTATCCATTTCCTTGGAGTCTTTTAGTAAAAGCTCATTTGAAATGGTTTCTGTAATACTGTTGTCAGGGCTAGAGAAGGGAAGGGATATAGAGAAACAATGAAGTCTAACCAGATACATAAAAATGTTTGGCTCTGTAACGGCTCAATTTACCAACCATACTAGTTTCTTAGCAACTGCTTTATTAAAATATTAACAGAGCTCCCTAGGAGCGGCAGGTGGCCGAGTGTTGGGCCAGTAACCGAAAGGTTGCTGGATCAAATCCCAGAACTGACAAGGTAAAAATCTGTTGTTCTGCCTCAGAACAAGGCAGTTAACCCACTGTAGGCTGTCATTGTAAATAAGAATTTGTTCTTAACTGACTTGCCTTGTTAAAAAAAAAACATAAATAAATTGACTGCAGTTACTTCATGTGACCTCACAACAAAAAGACAAAAACCTTTTCTCTTCCCATTCTATGGAGTGTAACTCTCATTCTATGGAGTGTAACTCTCATTCTATGTAGTGTAACTCTCATTCTATGTAGTGTAACTCTCATTCTATGTAGTGTAACTCTCATTCTATGTAGTGTAACTCTCATTCTATGGAGTGTAACTCTCATTCTATGTAGTGTAACTCTCATTCTATGAAGTGTAACTCTCATTCTATGCAGTGTAACTCTCATTCTATGTAGTGTAACTCTCATCTCATTCTATGTAGTGTAACTCTCATTCTATGTAGTGTAACTCTCATTCTATGGAGTGTAACTCTCATTCTATGGAGTGTAAATCACATTCTATGGAGTGTAACTCATTCTATGTAGTGTAACTCTCATTCTATGGAGTGTAACTCTCATTCTATGGCGTGTAAATCACATTCTATGGAGTGTAACTCTCATTCTATGTAGTGTAACTCTCATTCTATGTAGTGTAACTCATTCTATGTAGTGTAACTCTCATTCTATGGAGTGTAACTCTCATTCTATGTAGTGTAACTCTCATTCTATGGAGTGTAACTCTCATTCTATGGAGTGTAACTCTCATTCTATGTAGTGTAACTCTCATTCTATGGAGTGTAACTCTCATTCTATGGAGTGTAAATCACATTCTATGGAGTGTAACTCTCATTCTATGTAGTGTAACTCTCATTCTATGCAGTGTAACTCTCATTCTATGTAGTGTAACTCTCATTCTATGTAGTGTAACTCTCATTCTATGGAGTGTAACTCTCAT
This sequence comes from Salmo salar, assembly GCF_965601325.2. Lineage (NCBI taxonomy): Eukaryota > Metazoa > Chordata > Actinopteri > Salmoniformes > Salmonidae > Salmo > Salmo salar. The sequence goes on from NC_138310.1 coordinate 3,748,260, forward strand.
TCTATGTAGTGTAACTCTCATTCTATGGAGTGTAACTCTCATTCTATGGCGTGTAAATCACATTCTATGGCGTGTAACTCTCATCCTATGTAGTGTAACTCTTATTCTATGTAGTGTAACTCTCATTCTATGTAGTGTAACTCTCATTCTATGGAGCGTTCCAAAGCCTATTCATTCTAGTTATTTGGTTCCACCTCTCTTTAGAGTGACTGTCTGTAGAGTGACTGTCTGTAGAGTGACTTGGTGATGGATGAGGTGAACTTCCCCCTTACTATGTAAACCGATTTGGGTGTCTAGAAAAGTGCTATATAAATCCAATCAATAAGAGATATTTACATATAGGTAGAGTTCTGTGAAAATAGGCGTTTAACAGCATACTAATTCGACTAATTAGGACCAGACTTGTGCTGTTGTGTGGTAAATGGCAGAGAAAGGCCACTGGGATTCTATCCTCATAGGACTCTGGTCAAAATTATTGCACTATATAGTGAATAGGATACCATTTGGGAAACACCCTTTGCGAAAGGATGCCATATGCTGCTCCGGAAGGGTTCATTTTTTATTTTGTCCTTTGAATGGGATGACGGTGGACGATGGTGGTTCTTACAGCATCAGTGGTAGCTAGATAGCTTCCTGTCTTCTATCCTCTCCTGTTCTCTCCTCTCCTTTCCTTTCCTCTTATCTCCTCTCTTCTCATGCCCTGTCCTCCTCTTCTCTTCTCCTCATCTCTCCCATACTCATCTCCTCTTTTGTCCTCTCCTCTCCCATACTCCTCTCGTCCTCTCCTCTCTTACCCTCTCCCCTCCTCTCTTGTCCTCTCTTCCTCTCCTCTCTCATCCTCTCCGCCCATCCTCTCTCCTCCTCTCATCTTGTTCTCTCCTCCTCTCCTTTCAAGTCCTCTTCTCTGATCCTCTCCTCTCTTCTTGTCCTTTCCTCTTGTCGTCTTCTCCTCCTCTCCTCTCCTCTCTTGTCCTCTCCTCTCCTCTTTTGTCCTCTCCTCTCTTCCTCTCTTGTCCCCTCCTCTCCTCTCTTGTCCCCTCCTCTCCTCTCTTGTTCTCTCCTCTCCTCTCTCGTCCTCTCCTCTCTTGCCCCCTCCTCTCCTCTCCTCCTCTCTCATCCTCTCCTCTTCTCATCCTCTCCACTCCTCCTCCTCTCCCCTCTTGTCCTCTCCTCTCTTGTTCCCTCCTCTCCTCCTTCTCTCCTCTCTTGTTCCCTCCTCTCCTCCTTCTCTCCTCTCATGTCCTCTCCTCCTTCTCTCCTCTCTTGTCCTCTCCTCTCCTCCTCTCCTCTCCTCTCTTGTTCTCTCCTCCTCTCCTCCTCTCCTCTCTTGTCCTCTACTCTCTTGTCCTCTCCTACTCTCCTCTCCTCTCTCGTCCTCTCCTCTCTTCTCCTCCTCTCCTCCTCTCCTCTCTTGTCCTCTCCTCTCCTCCTCTTTTCTCTTGTCCTCTCCTCTCTTGTCCTCCTCTCTTGTCCTCTCCTCTCCTCCTTTCTTGTCCTTTCCTCACTTCTCGTCCTCTCTTGTCCTCTCCTCACTTCTCCTCCACTCTTGTCCTCTCCTCCTCTCCTCGCTTGTCCTCTCCTCTCTTGTCCTCTCCTCCTCTCCTCTTCTTTCTGTACTCACAGATGGCATTTGAAGCTAATTAGTTGTGAGTGTATCGCTGCAGTCTTAAGGCAGGGCAGGCATTGGGCCAGTCTTTTTAATGATGAAAAGATGAGTGAGGATGTATACTGAGTCTGAGTATTCCGGGCACGACTTGTCTCTCTCATGAACACTTAGCTCTCAGCGTTAAGGCTAGATCAACACTATTAGTAAGGACAAGGCAGGATGTTTGGTTTACAGTGAGTGTACAGTGAGTACGCTTGTATGCATGCATGTGGTGAGTGTGTGTGGGCTACTGAAGAGGGGCATGCTGGGTATATAATGTGTGTACATTGGATCAACACAGAGGGACTAACTGACAAGATCCTAGCTTAAACAATATGACTCAACGCTGAAGGAACTTGCGAGTTGAAATAAGAACCAAGACTTGTGTGAAAGCCACAATCACCTTGCATTTGTTTTTAATGCAATAAACTATTCTAATATACACTTTAAATGAAAGTGTTCTTAATAGCTGACATTCTCATTTACTGTAAATGAATTACATGTCTCACTCCTCAATATACAATCACATGTCTCACTCCTCAATATACAATTACACGTCTCACTCCTCAATATACAATTACACGTCTCACTCCTCAATATACAATTACACGTCTCACTCCTCAATATACAATTACACGTCTCACTCCTCAATATACAATCACATGTCACGCGTTACATTTTTCTATTGAACCTCAAAAAGGTTGTTATGGATGCAACTGTGAAGGATGCAGCCATACCTGAGTAACCGTATCTATTCCTCCGTCACCAGCTCACACAGAGAATGGAACTCGGGACCTCTGTCTCGCAAACACACCACAATGTCTTAGCCAGCTACGCCACCAAAAAGCTAGCGATTCTACAGCGTGGGTGGAGACACTTCAAGCTGAAGAGTCCAAGTGAGGTTACAAATCCTGTACACAACAAAGTTTATATTAGTCACTGGCTTCTCCAATAACAGACGTGAAACTAACTCTGCGATGGCTTTAAGAGTCATTACAAAATACCGTGACAAATCAAACTTTTTCATGTGAATATTCTGCATATTCATGATCTGCGTAGGAGTTACAAAGACAGGCCTCCATAGAGGGCCATGAAGAATCTTCCCAACGGACCCATTCCTCTCAGAGAATACAAAACACACACCAAATGTCATATTTCAAAGTGGGGGCTGAGCGTCAGAGTGTAGTGGTGGTCATTTTCTCTCTTAAGGTTGAAAGAAAGGACTGAGTCTGGAGGCTGGGCATGAGTCTGGGGCTGGAGTCTGGGACTGGAGGCTGGGGATAGGGGCTAAGTCTGGGGATGAGGCTGGGGATGAGTCTGGAGTCTGGGGCTGGAGGCTGGGGATAGGGGCTAAGTCTGGGGATGAGGCTGGGGATGAGTCTGGAGGCTGGGGCTGGTGGCTGGGGATGAGGATGGAGGCTGGGGATGAGCCTGGAAGCTGGGGATGAAGCTGGAGGCTGGAGATGAAGCTGGAGGCTGGGGCTGGAGGCTGGGGATGGAGGCTGAGGATGGGGCTGAAGGCTGAGGAGGGTGCTGGAGACTAAGAATAAGGCTGGGGCTGGAGAATGGGGATGAGGCTGGGGCTGGAGGCTGGGGATGGAGGCTGAGGATGGGGCTGGAGGCTGAGGAGGGTGCTGGAGGCTGCGGAGGGTGCTGGAGACTGGGGATGAGGCTGGGGCTGGAGAATGGGGATGAAGCTGGGGAAGAAGCTGGAGGCTGAGACTGGAGGCTGGGAATGAGTCTGGAGGCTGGGGCTGGTGACTTGGGAGGAGTCTGGAGGCTGGGGATGAGAATGAAGGCTCGGGCTGGGGATGAGGCTGAGGCTGGGGATGAGTCTGAAGGCTGGGGCTGGGGATGAGGCTGGGACTACGGATGAGTCTGAAGGCTGGGGCTGGGGATGAGGCTGGGACTACGGATGAGTCTGAAGGCTGGGGCTGGGGATGAGGCTGGGACTACGGATGAGTCTGAAGGCTAGGGCTGGGGATGAGGCTAGGACTGAAGTGGGGCTGAGTCTGAAGGCTGGGGATGAGTCTGAAGGCTGGGCCTGGGGATGAGGCTGGGACTGGGTATGAGGCTGCGTACCAAATGGTAACCTATTCCCTATATAGGGCACTACTTTTGACCAGGGCTTTATGGGCCCTTATCAAAAGAAGTGCACTATAAATGGAATAGGGTGCCATTTGAGACGTGACCTGGGAGACAAAATATGCCTTTCTTTCCCTTTCGCTCTGAGTATGAGAGGCCCTAATAGCAGTCGCGCAGTGTATGGTGTTCCCGTTACATTCACACCTCTCGCCGGCCACCCGTTTGAAAAGAGTACATTAGAGTGTGTGTGTATGTGTCCAACCCCCTTGCTGACCGTGAGAAGCAGGATAACTGAGGAGAACAGTAACTGTATCTGTACCTGTATCTGTATATGTCTGTACAATACAGAGTTACAACTCTTAGCTATCCATGTTATGCATGGCTATATCATTTATAATTGGGCTGAATTGGGCTGGCTTTGGTCTGTTTTATGTACAGCAGTGGAGGCTTCTCAGAGGAGGACCAGCCTCCTCAGTGAATTTCATAAAAATAAAAATACTGAAACATTCAAAAAGTTATTATTTTCAGAAAAAACTACACTAAATATATTCACATCACCAAATAATTGATTAAAACACAGTGTTATGCAATGAAAGTCTACAGTAGCTGGAGGAGAGTTAGCTTCCATCCTCAACTGGGTACAGTGACTTCAATACAAAACCTAGGAGGCTCGTGGTTCTCACCCCCTTCCATAGACTTACACAGTAATCATGACAACTTCCGGAGGATGTCCTCCAACCTATCAGAGCTCTTGCAGCATGAACTGACATGTTGTCCACCAAATCAAAGGATCACAGAATGAATCTAGTACTGAAAGCATAAACTACAGCAAGCTAGCACTGCAGTGGATAAAATGTGGTGAGTAGTTGACTCTTATTTGTTTTCACTTTCTTAACTAGAGAATGCAGCTACAAACACCTGGCTCAAACAGAGAGGGATGCTATGTTAGCTAGCTGGCTATGTCTATCCAACACTGGAACTCTTCCAAGTCAAGGTAAGCTTTTGGTTTTAATAATTTATTGCCACCAGGGCCCACCGGTGTAACTGCTAAACTGCATGCTGACTACACTGTACTGCATGATTGTAACAGATTTACTAACACGTTAGTTCTAGTAGGTATGTTGACTATGACGTTAGCTAATATGGTGACAACAATGTAGGTTGTGTGTAGAGGTTAGTGGTTATGATATGAAGGTTTGGCTTGGAAAGTTTTTTTCGCCTGGTTACAGACAGCTGATATGTTGTGCACTGAAGTCCACAAGCGAAGGGAAAAGGTGAGAAGAGGAGAGTGAGAAGGAATTATACAACGATCAAAGGGACAATGCTGTTTGTATGTGGCTGCTGTGAAAGTGAACTGTGTTTTGCGTGTGATTAGGGGTGTATTCATTTCGCCTATTCTGTTGAAAAATGTTTCTTAAATGGAAGCAAACAGAACGAAACGGGGATAAACATACCTGAATTTGTAGAAATAGAAACTCATGTTTGCAACTGTTGGACTAATTATTACACCCTAGATCAGCTAGATGCAGGCAAGAGTGTGCAAGGCGGTATTGAATGTGTCAATGTCTGTCACCTTGATTACTCAAATTTGTCTCTCGACGTGTCTGCACCTACGTTGATAACTTTAATTCAAAGGCTAAGTTCTAGCAACCTCCTGATGGGTATGGGGAAAATGTTAGCATGATGTAGTATCCTAAACCCATTGATGTTATATTGAGTTGGTTGAATGGAATATGAATGGCAGTCATCCAATATGCTGTAATAGAAATAAAGCCGTGCACACAAAAAATGAATTTGTCCTCCCTCATCTTAAACGGCACCAACCACCACTGATGTACAGGTCTAACCTATGTGTAGGTGTGTGTGATCTATTAGGCTTGGTTGGAACAACTACAACTAGGCGCACACACAAACACAAAGGGACACACACACACACACACACCCAATTGGACTCTGTATGGGTGTCCAATCACCTGGCTGTCTCCTTTGGAGGAAGTTGGAACAGCAGCCAATCAGCTACTGGCTACAATCTAATCAGGCCTTAGGAACAGACACACAGGCCAGACCAGTGTGTGTGTGTGTGTGTGTGTGTGTGTGTGTGTGTGTGTGTGTGTGTGTGTGTGCGTGCGTGTGTGCATATGCGTGTGTGTGTGTGCACGTGTGTATCCAGTCACAATCTAACCCTAGCCCAGAGCCTATTCAACACCCACAGGCTACAATGAACCTGCCTACTGCTCTGAGTAGGGTGCTGTCTTTCAGATGGGACGTTAAACAGGTGTCCTGACTCTCTCTGTGGTCATTACAGATTCCATGGCACATGTCGCAAGAGTAGGGGTGTTAACCCGTGTCCTGGCTAAATTCCCAGGCTGGCCCCATTCCATCATGGCCACCTAATCATCCCTTCATTCCTTATTGGCAAATGGTTGCTGTGCATCACCCAATTGGGTGCCACTTGGGTGATGCACTAGGTAAATCACTTTTAGTAGCTCAGTTGGTAGAAAGGAGCTTTATAAATCCATTATTATTATTATTATTTTATTTTTTATTATTTCACCTTTATTTAACCAGGTAGGCCAGTGGATAACAAGTTCCTCGTCATTATTATTATTACTGGAGTTAGCTGTGTGTAGAATCAAGACAGGGAAGGGAAGTGACCGTAAGATGAACTTTGGGACTGACGGGACATTGTGTTATCTGACAGCAGTTTGGTACATGGCCATGATTTTCCAAAGCAACATCTGCTGTCTTTTTCATTTGGAGAAAAAATATTCCCGGTCTGTGTACTATGACCGTGACGATGAGAACACTGCACCGACAATACAACTCTTCTCAACTTGGCTTCATAACATAAAGTATTCCCAGTGACTCATCAAAGAGACACATCTGGTGGGAATGAATGAATGTGTGTGTGTGTGTGTGTGGGGGGGGGGGGGGGGGGGGGGGGTGTTGACACACACATCAAACCTTGATATCAAACCTAGTTTTGTGATGGTCTACTGTGCCCTTCTGCTCAGCCAGCAACACTACAACACAAGACTGTTTAGTTCTGAAAATAAACATGTGGTCTGTGCTGCCCCCTATTGGACAAAATGCCAACGGACTACATGCTCTGTGTGCTGGGAGGGTGCATCTCAATCATCCACAGCAGCCACCTTTCCTCATATCCTTCCTTCATCTATACTGATCTGAAAACACTGGACAGGAAAAAGCAAAATGGTGTAATGTCTTGTAATGCCGCACAATAATTTGGTTTCCATTGTCATCAGTGGAGATGAAGGAAATGAGACAAGGAGACTATTGAGATGAGAGGAACGAGGGGACTACTGTGAGGATGTCACACAGTCACAGGTAAAGGGTACTAAATGTGGCTGTTACAGTATACGAGGGCAGAGAACTTCATTTATCCTATAATGGCAAGAGCAATGAATAACTCAATATGGATCATTTAACCCTTAGATATTTCCCTGTAAAAACTTGGTGCTGGAGACCCACAGGGAAGCAGGTAGCCTAGCGGTTAGAGAGGCGGGCCAGCAACTGGAGGGTTGCCAGTGTGAACCCCAGGTCAGACGGGACAAATCTGGCAGGAAGTGAGCTGGCATCCAGAAGGTTGCTGTTATCAAATTCAAGATGCCATTGCCTGACGTTGTGCCCTTGAGCAAGGCATTTAACCCTCCACAACAGCTTCTTGGGCGCCCAGTGTTGCAGCCAAATCCTGCACGTGTCTTTTGGAGGGGTTGGGTTAAAAGCGGAAGTCAAATTTCAGTTGGAATTTGTGTGCAATTGACCAACAAAAGTGATCTCAAGGTGTGCAGGCTTTTCCACTAACACAGCAGAATAGACTAGCAGAGTCAACAGATTCAATCCCACCAGTCATTGTATCTCCAGCCCTTCATTCCTCATTGTGTCTTTCTGAGACTGGCATCCAGGCTATATTGACTTCATACTGTGTTGCTAAATCTGGTCAACAGATGGCAGCATTCACCAGTTCATGAAAAGTCCTCATGAACTGTGTAGATCAGGTGGTGTAAAGTACATGGGTAAAAATACTTTCATGTACTACTTAAGTAGTTTTTTGGGGTATCTGTACTTTACTTTGCTATTAATATTTTACTTCACTACATTCCTAAAGAAAATTATGTACTTTTTACTCCTACATTTTCCCTGACACCCAAAAGTACTTGCTTAGCAGGACAGGAAAATTGTCTATTTCATACACTTATCAAGAGAACATCCTTGGTCATCCCTACTGCCTCTGATCTGGCGGAGTCACTAAACACATGCTTCATTTTTAAATGATGTCTGAGTTGGAGCAAGCCTCTGGCTATCGGTACAAAAAAAAAAAAAATAGAAAATAATTTTTAAAAGGAAAAGTACAAGTCTAAATAATTTAAAATTCCTTATAATATAATTTATATTAAGTACATTTTAGCAATTACATTTGCTTTTGATACTTAAGTATATTTAAAGCCAAATACTTTTAGACTTTTACTCAAGTAGTATTTTAGTGGATGATTTTCACTTGAGTCATTTTCTATTAAGGTATCTTTACTTTTACTCAAGTATGACATTTGGGTACTTTTTCCACCACTGCTCTCCAACCCTGTTCTGGAGAGTTACCCTTGTGTTGGTTTTCTCTCCAACCCTGTTCCTGGAGAGTTACCCTTGTGTTGGTTTTCTCTCCAACCCTGTTCCTGGAGAGCTACCCTTGTGTTGGTTTTCTCTCCAACCCTGTTCCTGGAGAGTTACCCTTGTGTTGGTTTTCTCTCCAACCCTGTTCCTGGAGAGTTACCCTTGTGTTGGTTTTCTCTCCAACCCTGTTCCTGGAGAGTTACCCTTCTGTTGGTTTTCTCTAACCCTGTTCCTGGAGAGTTACCCTTGTGTTGGTTTTCTCTCCAACCCTGTTCCTGGAGAGTTACCCTTGTGTTGGTTTTCTCTCCAACCCTGTTCCTGGAGAGTTACCCTTGTGTTGGTTTTCTCTCCAACCCTGTTCCTGGAGAGTTACCCTTGTGTTGGTTTTCTCTGCAACCCTGTTCTGGAGAGTTACCCTTGTGTTGGTTTTCTCTCCAACCCTGTTCCTGGAGAGCTACCCTTGTGTTGGTTTTCTCTCCAACCCTGTTCCTGGAGAGCTACCCTCCTATAACCTAGCTGATTCAGCTTATCAACAAGCTAATTATTAGAATCAAGTGCACAAGATTAGGGTTGGAGTTTACATTTACATTTTAGTCATTTAGCAGACGCTCTTATCCAGAGCGACTTACAGTAGTGAATGCATACATTTCATACATTTTTTTTCATTTTTTTCTTCTCCGTACTGGCCCCCCGTGGGAAATGAACCCACAACCCTGGCGTTGCAAACACCATGCTCTACCAACTGAGCCACAGGGAATCTGACTCTCTGGAGTACTGTCTCCACTTGTACATTTGTTGGCCATTGGTGTTCTCCAGATAAGCGTCTCACTTCAAACCTTCAAGTTCAAACCTATAGGACGGTTGCTCTCCAGGAACAGGGCTGGAGAGCTCAGGTATAGATAACCTCGTACTACCATCCTGATATCGTGAACCTGTAGGACGGTTGCTCTCCAGGAACAGGGCTGGAGAGCTCAGGTATAGATAACCTCGTACTACCATCCTGATATCGTGAACCTGTAGGACGGTTGCTCTCCAGGAACAGGGCTGGAGAGCTCAGGTATAGATAACCTCGTACTACCATCCTGATATCGTGAACATGTAGGACGGTTGCTCTCCCGGAACAGGGCTGGAGAGCTCAGGTATAGATAACCTCGTACTACCATCCTGATATCGTGAACCTGTAGGACGGTTGCTCTCCAGGAACAGGGCTGGAGAGCTCAGGTATAGATAACCTCGTACTACCATCCTGATATCGTGAACCTGTAGGACGGTTGCTCTCCAGGAACAGGGCTGGAGAGCTCAGGTATAGATAACCTCGTACTACCATCCTGATATCTTGAACCTGTAGGACGGTTGCTCTCCCGGAACAGGGCTGGAGAGCTCAGGTATAGATAACCTCATACTACCATCCTGATATCGTGAACCTATAGGACGGTTGCTCTCCTGGAACAGGGCTGGAGAGCTCAGGTATAGATAACCTCATACTACCATCCTGATATCGTGAACCTGTAGGACGGTTGCTCTCCAGGAACAGGGCTGGAGAGCTCAGGTATAGATAACCTCATACTACCATCCTGATATCGTGAACCTATAGGACGGTTGCTCTCCTGGAACAGGGCTGGAGAGCTCAGGTATAGATAACCTCATACTACCATCCTGATATCGTGAACCTGTAGGACGGTTGCTCTCCAGGAACAGGGCTGGAGAGCTCAGGTATAGATAACCTCGTACTACCATCCTGATATCTTGAGCTTAAATAAATATGTTTTGCTCGTAGCGAAACATACACTGAGTGTACAAAACATTAGGAACTTTCCATGACAGACTGACAAAGTGAATTCAGGTGAAAGCTATGATCCATAATTGATGTCAACTTTTTGATTTAACTAAGCAAGTCAGTTAAGAACAAATTCTTATTTACAAAGACGGCCTAGGAACAGTGGGTTAACTGCCTTGTTCAGGGGCAGAATGACAGATTTTTACTTTGTCAACTCAGGAATTTGATCTAGCAACCTTTCAGTTACTGGCCCAACACTCTAACCAGTAGGCTACCTGCCGGCTTCCTGCCATAAATCAGTGTAGATGAAGGGGAGGAGACACATTAAAGAAGGACCTTTAAGCCTTGAGACAATTGAGACATGTATTGTGTATGTGTGCCATTCAGAGGGTGAATGGGCAAGACAAAAGATTTAAGTGTCTTTGAACTGGGTTTGGTAGTAGGGGCCAGGCGCACCGATTTGAGTGTGTCAAGAACTGCAACGCTGCTTGGTTTCTCACGCCCAACAGTTTCCAGTGTGTATCAACAATGGTCCACCACCCAAACGATATCCAGCCTTCTTGACACAACAGTGGGAAGCATTGGAGTCAGTACGGGCCAGCATCCCTGTGGAACGCTTTCAACACTGTGTAGTCCATCCCACAATAACTTGAGGCTGATCTGAGGCCAAAGGAGGGTTCAAGTCAATATTAGGATGGTGTTCCTAATATTTTATACACTCAGAGTATTTATGTAAGCTTGCGAGATCATGCTAGTAATACAAGGCTACTGTATAAAGCACTAACTGAAAACTCCCCATGAACTCAGGCAATAACAACCTAGAGGAGTTAGTTACATCCCAGAGTGCCCTCCCCCTCTTCCCCCTCCCTTCTTCCCTCCCTCTCTCCCCTCCTCAGAGACGGCATGTGTTAGGGTCCCTAACGAGTGGTGCAGCGGTCTAAGGCACTGCGTCGCTGTGCAAGAAGTGTCACTACAGTCCCTGATTCAAATCCAGGCTGTATCACATCTGGCTGTGATTGGGAGTCCTATAGGGCAGCGCACGGGTTTGGCCGGGGTAGGCCGTCATTGTAAATAAGAATTTGTTCTTAACACACTTGCCTAGTTAAATGAAAGTTAAATAAATAGCTGACTTGTCCCCACTGTCTACCTTTCCTCCCTCTCCCTCCAAGTGTGTAGGTTTCCTACCTGACTTGTGGGCCCTCCTTAGGCAGGTCAGAGAGGCATTGAGCCGGGCACACTCCTCGTCGTTGGCTCCAAACTTCTCCATGGCCTCACACACCTCCTCATCACTCATCTCCAACAGCCCCTCTAGAGTCACATCGCCTGGACCCATCTCCTACAGAACACACATACAAGTAGCCTGGTCCCAGATCTGTTTGTGCTTCTGCCTACTTCATTGTCATGACGATTCCATCAGGAGTTGGCTAGAGAGCAGAAACAGACTGGCGCCCAGGCTAACACACGTGCGCCCAGGCTAACACACACAGAAATGGAGTTTGATACCCCTGGACCTGTATTTACCAATAGTATCAGAGAATGCTGATATAAGATCAGGTATTTTAGATTATACACTGAACTAAAATATAAACGCAACATGTAGAGTGTTGGTCCCATGTTTCATGACCTGATATAAAAGATCCCAGAAATGTTCCATACGCACAAAAATCTTATTTCTCTCAAATGTTGTGCACAAATGAGTTTATATCCATCACATAACACAATGCCACAGATTTCTCAAGTTTTGAGGGAGCATGCAATTGGCATTCTGACTGCAGCAATGTCCACCAGAGCTGTTGTCAGAGAATTGAATGTTAATTTCTCTACCATAATCCGCCTCCAACGTCATTTAAGAGAATTTGGCAGTACATCCAAATGGCCTCACAACTGCAGACCATGTGTATGGCGTCGTGTGGGTGAGCGGTTTGCTGATCTCAACGTTGTGAACAGAGTGTCCCATGGTGGCGGTGGGGTTATGGTATGGGCAGGCATAAGCTACGGACAACGAACACAATTTCATGTTATCGATAACAATTTAAAAGCACAAAAATACAGTGACGAGATCCTGAGGCCCATTGTGAGGCCCATTTTTTTAAGGTATCTGTGACCAACATATGCATATCTTTATTCGCAGTCATGTGAAATCCATAGATTAGGGCCTAATGAATTTACTTCAATTGACTGATTTCCTCATATGACATGTAACTCAGTAAAATCTTTGAAATTGTTGCGTTTATATTTTTGTTCGGTATATGAAATAAAAGATCATATGGCCAGGGAAGACAGAAACGTGCTCCCACACTTGTCTTTACTTACTAGCACTGACTTTGCTACTAGCTACTTATTTAGTTGTTTTTTTTGTTGCTTACTATGACTGACTGTGATATGTGGTTGTCTCACCTAGCTACCTTAAGACGAATGCACTAACTGTATGTGACTCTGGACAAGAGTGTCTAAACAGGGTTGGGGTCATAGACATGTTAGTCATTTAGCAGACGCTCTTATCCGTAGCGACTTGAAGTTAATGCATTCATCTTAATGAAGCTAGACAACCACATATCAGAGTTGCAGTAAGTAAAACTTTTCATCAATAAAAGTAGCTATGAGCAAAGTCAGTGCTAGTAACAACAATGCATGCTAGAGAGACAAGGTAGCACTCGAGAAGGTTCAGGAAGTGATGTGTTTTGGGCAAAGGAAGAAGACTACGTTGGGCTTATAGAAATTTAAAGTAATGTTTGTTTATGATGAGGTGTTAGTCCAATCCACCATCCTGGCCGCTCTTGTAAACAGGAAGTACACATAAAATTCAAATTCCAATCCTCTTCAAAGCTTTTCAATTTTCAAAGGAAAATGTGGAATTGAGAGTTGGAATTTCATTTACTTCCTGAAATGACTGGAATTGAAATGGAATTGACCCCAACACTGCTGCTAAATGACTAAAATGTTAATTTATAGTTTTCCCTTTACTTTAATTATCACTAATTTTGCAGACCATCGGCTATTTGTAAGAAGGTTTTACTCACAGTGATTGTGATACGTAGATGCAAATCAAAGTACCTCAGTGACCTCCTTCCTCAGGTTGACTATACGGAACCAGTGTCCCAGACGGGGGAAGTCCTGTAGCTCAGTGGTGTCCTCCTGTAAGGCCACTCTCACCTTACAGGACAGCTGGCGACTGAAGTACTTCACCAGCTTTCCCTGTAGGGGGAGACAGAGGGACATATGTGAGTTCGAGCTGGAGAAGCACAACCCAATTGTGTTACACAGCTATGGATGCAAGGACTCACAGTCTATATATTAAGAGAGCAGTGCTTTTCAAACCTCTCCTCTCGGCCCACAGATGTTTCACAATTTTTGTCCTGAAGTAGCACACCTAATTCACCTAGTCAAGTTGGCAATTCACCTAGTCAATTCACAACTTGACTAATTCACCTAGTCAATTCACAACTTGACTAATTCACCTAGTCAATTCACAACTTGACTAATTCGCCTAGTCGATTCACATTCTGATGAATTCACCTAGTCAAGTTGACAATTCACCTAGTCAATTCACATTCTGATGAATTCACCTAGTCAATTAACAACTTGACTAATTCACCTAGTCAATTCACAACTTGACTAATTCACCTAGTCAATTCACATTCTGATGAATTCACCTAGTCAAGTTGGCAATTCACCTAGTCAATTCACATCCTGATGAATTCACCTAGTCAAGTTGACAATTCACCTAGTCAATTCACAACTTGACTAATTCACCTAGTCAAGTTGACAATTCACCTAGTCAATTCACAACTTGACTAATTCACCTAGTCAAGTTGACAATTCACCTAGTCAATTCACAACTTGACTAATTCACCCTAGTCAAATTGACAATTCACCTAGTCAATTCACAACTTCACTAATTCACCTAGTCAATTCACAACTTCACTAATTCACCTAGTCAATTCAGAACTTGACTAATTCACCTTGTCAAGTTGGCAATTCACCTAGTCAAGTTGGCAAGTTTAATTAGGTGTGCTAGCTCTGGAATTGTTCAAATACTTGGAGTGGCTGGGAGTCCCGTTTGAAAAAGGCTGCATTAGAGCAAATATTTTGAAGATATACAATGTTTGTTTACAAAGACTCAAATTACCTACAATAAAAAATGACTTTCAATCTCATCATCTGTATTTTAAGGGCTCCAAGCTTAGAATGTTTTCAAAGTTTAGAAAGTTTAGAAAGTTTTAGAACACCTACTCATTCAAGGGTTTTCTTTATTTGTACTATTTTCTACATTGTAGAATAATAGTGAAGACATCAAAACTATGAAATAACACATATGGAATCATGTAGTTAACAGAAAAGTGTTAAACAAATCAAAATATATTTGAGATTTGAGATTCTTCAAAGCCACCCTTTGCCTTGATGACAGCTTTGCATGGTCTTGGCATTCTCTCAACCAGCTTCACCTGGAATGCTTTTCCAACAGTTTTGAAGGAGTTCCCACATATGCTGAGCACTTGTTGGCTGATTTTCCTTCACTCTGCAGTCCGACTCATCCAAAACCATCTCAATTTGGTTGAGGTCGGGGAATTGTGTAGGCCAGGTCTTCTGATGCAGGACTCCATCACTCTCCTTCTTGGTCAAATAGCCCTTACACAGCCTGGAGGTGTGTTGGGTCATTGTCCTGTTAAAAAAAGAAATGATAGTCCCACTAAGCGCAAACCAGATGGGATGGAGTATCACTGCAGAATACTGTGGTAGCCATGCTGGTTAAGTGTGCCTTGAATTCTAAATAAATCACTGACAGTGTCACCAGCAAAGCACCCCCACACCATCACACCTCCTCCATGCTTCACGGTGGGAACTACACATGCAAAGATAAACCGT
The DNA here is from genome assembly GCF_965601325.2 of Salmo salar. Lineage (NCBI taxonomy): Eukaryota > Metazoa > Chordata > Actinopteri > Salmoniformes > Salmonidae > Salmo > Salmo salar. Next base: position 3,763,262 of record NC_138310.1, read on the forward strand.
TCACCTCATCTGTGTCTCACAAAGACACGGCGGTTGGAACAAAACTCTCAAAAATCAGACCAAAGGACATTGCTCATGTGGCTTGGCCCAAGAAAGTCTCTTCTTCAATGGGGCCCCTGTATGGTTGATCCTTTGTTTCTAGCTGTGATTTAGTCACTGGCTAGCCCAGTTAGCTAACTAGCAACCTCACTAGCAGAATGTCTGAGGTGAAATAAATGCTAACCAGCTAGTTAGCATAAGCTAACGCATGCTAGCATAGCTAGCTAGCCCCCAGTTAGCTAGCTTGCAACCTCACTAGCAGAAAGTCTGAGGGGAAATACATGCTATCCAGCTAGTTAGAATAAGCTAATAACCCCCAGTTAGCAGGATTAGGGTTAGGGGTCAGTGTTAAAATTGGGGCCAGGGTTGGAGTTAGTGTCAGAATAGGGGTTAGGGTTAGGTTAGTGTCAGAATAGGGGTTAGGGTTAGGCTAGTGTCAGAATAGGGGTTAGGGTTAGGTTAGTGTCAGAATAGGAGTTAGGGGTCAGTTATCCAATGTTCTAAAGATACTTGTAAAAAAATAAATTCTGATGAGAGTTTAAAAGAAAATATCTGATCGTGGTGGCTATGGCGAAAAGGCACTTTGTTGTGCCCTGAATGCTTTTGAAAATGGGCATGCATTAAGGCCTGCCATATGTTTTATTAAATAACAAAACATCTGTCAACTGTAGCCATTTATTTTCCTTTATAGTTTGTTACCCTAAACATGGTCATAATCCACCTTCAATTTTTTTCTCAAAACGTATTTGTTGTCAGCAAAGACATTGATCTTAGGGGGGCGTCTTACCCCATGTTACCCTATATAAAACAATTGGTAGCTGATTAGTATGATGTTGTATTGCACATTCATTTTACAATCTGCAATGTTTGAATTTCCAACTTTAATTACTGAACAAGTAATTAAATTATTGCAGCCAGCTAGCAGTCTAAATGGACGCCCTGCGACAGCATGTATAGCTTCTTGACTAGCCGGCTACCACCCGGTTACTCAAGCCTGCACCAAAGAGGCTGCTGCCCTATTTACACAGACATGGAATCACTGGTCACTTTATTAATAATGTTTACATGCTGCTTTACTCATTTCATATGTATATACTGTATTCTATTCTACTGTACTTTGATCAATGCCACTCCGACATTGCTCGTCCTAATATTTATATATTTCTTAATTCCATTATTTCACTTTTATGTGTGTATTGTTGTGAATTGATAGATATTACTTCACTGTTTGAGCTAGGAACACAAGCATGTCACTTCACCCGCAATAACATCTGCTAAATATGTGTACGTGACCAATAACATTTGATTTGAAATGTTAGGCTTAAAATGAAGACAAAATATGTTTACAAATTAACTAGGGCTGGGCGAAAAATATCGAATTAATTCGAATGTATGTTTTTGCGCCTGTATCGCAGAATCGACTTTTTTTTGTATTTCTAGTTTTTATGAGCGTTTATGTCCACGTTTATGTTGTCTTTTTGAACTAGTCCCGTTCGCTCCTTCTATGCTGTTCACCTTCCCATTTACACCAGAGATCTGGATATAATGACGAGATGCTCATGTCTCCGCCCTAACAATGGGAGTCGTTGTCCCAAAGCCGGGAAGACAGGCGACAATAGGTTCAAAATAAGCGCATAGAAACGCATTGGTTTTATTTTGGACAGATTTTGGCGCGCTTCGCCTCTTTCTCCCAAGCCCCTCCCTCTACCACTCCCAACAACAAAGATGAGAGATCACTTCTTCCTCTCTGACAAATGTTTTCCACTTGCTATTTGCTTTTGAGGTTTGGTCCAACAGAATTGGTCATATGGACACCAACACACATTGAGACATTATTTTACTGTAATAGAGGAGAAGTTTACCTTTCTAACGATACCCTGTATGTTTGAACTCCTCAAATTTCGAACAGAGCAGACACTACTAAAACGGTATACCAATGAACATTCATTCTGGAAAATGAACGCTCAGTTTTTACGGTACCATGTATCTCCAGCAGCATTGTAGTCAAATAACTAATGTTGTACTAGCTATTTAGTCTGTTCATTGAATGTGCAATAAGTATGAAACAATTACATAAGGAATCGGCGACTCGTTCTCATTCTGAGAAATATTGTTGGCCACTTGATTTCAACATCTGAACAAAGCGGACAGGCTAGCATGCTGAACAAACCATTGGGAGACGGACAGAAGGGTGTGTTCATAACAATTCAACTGTTTTGCCTTGTTAACTGAATTCAGAACTTGTGAAATTATACCTAGATCCAAGTTGGCTAAACGTGATACTTACTAGCATGTGGGCTTGTGCTAGAGAGGTTGTGAGACTGGTGTTCATTTTCTATAATGCCTACTACATTATTAGTGAATGTGCATTATGCATGGTTCCGGTTAAATTGGTAACAAAAAAAATGGCATTTTTTATAGACAGACCTAATAGCCAGATCAGTAATTATTGCAACAACAAAAAAAGCAGCTACAACTATTTTGATAAAAATAATTAAACAATTAGTGGGTCATATGGTTGTGGAATGCATATATTCAGCCTAGGTATAACTTCACGAACTCTGAATTCATTCAATTATTTGCTGACTGTATTTGACCTTTAATTGTACAACAAAGCTTATTTAGAGAAAACATGTTTCAAAAAATGTAGATATATACACTACCGTTCAAAAGTTTGGGATCACTTAGAAATGTCCTTATTTTTTAAATGAAAAGCACTTTTTTTGTTAAAATAACATCAAATTGATCAGAAATACAGTGTAGACATTGTTAATGTTGTAAATGACAATTGTAGCTGGAAATGGCTGCGTTTTAATGGAATATCTACATAGGCGTACAAAGGCCCATTATCAGTGTAACCGATGTGAAATGGCTAGTTAGTTAGCGGTGGTGCGCGCTAATAGCGTTTCAATCAGTGATGTCACTCGCTTTGAGACTTGAAGTAGGGTTTCCCCTTGCATTGCAAGGGCCGCGGCTTTTGTGGCGCGATGGGTAACGATGCTTCGTGGGGTGTCAGTTGTTGATGTGTGCAAGGGTCCCTGGTTCGAGCCCAGGTTGGGGCGAAGAGAGGGACGGAACCCACACTGTTACATCAGCGGCTGATTTTTAATGGAATATCTACAGTGGAGGAAAAACGTATTTGATCCCCTGCTGATTTTGTACGTTTGCCCACTGATAAAGAAAGGATCAGTCTATAATTTCAATGGTAGGTTTATTTGAACAGTGAGAGACAGAATAACAACAAAAATATCCAGAAAAACGCATGTCAAAAATGTTAGAAAATGATTTGCATTTTAATGAGGGAAATAAGTATTTCTGGCTCCCAGGTGTCTTTTATACAGATAACGAGGTGAGATTAGGAGCACATTCATAAAGGGAGTTCTCCTAACCGCAGCTTGTTACCTGTAAAAAAAGACACCTGTCCACAGAAGCAATCAATCAATCAGATTCCAAACTCTCCACCATGGCCAAGACCAAAGAGCTCTCCAAGGATGTCAGGGACAAGATTGTAGACCTACACAAGGCTGGAATGGGCTACAAGACCATCGCCAAGCAGCTTGGCGAGAAGGTGACAACAGTTGGTGCGATTATTCGCAAATGGAAGAAACACAAAAGAACTGTCAATATCCCTCGGCCTGGGGCTCCATGCAAGATCTCACCTCGTGGGGTTGCAATGATCATGAGAACGGTGAGGAATCAGCCCAGAACTACACGGGAGGATCTTGTCAATGATCTCAAGGCAGCTGGGACCATAGTCACCAAGAAAACAATTGGTAACACACTACGCTGTGAAGGACTGAAATCCTGCAGCGCCCGCAAGGTCCCCCTGCTCAAGAATACATATACATGCCCGTCTGAAGTTTGCCAATGAACATCTGAATGATTCAGAGGACAACTGATGAAAGTGTTGTGGTCAGATGAGACCAAAATGGAGCTCTTTGGCATCAACTCAACTCGCCGTGTTTGGAGGAGGAGGAATGTTGCCTAAGAACACCCTCTCCACCGTCAAACATGGAGGTGGAAACATTATGCTTTGGGGGTGTTTTTCTGCTAAGGGGACAGGACAACTTCACCGCATCAAAGGGACAATGGATGGGGCCATGTACCGTCAAGTCTTGGGTGAGAACATCCTTCCCTCAGCCAGGGCATTGAAAATGGGTCGTGGATGGGTATTCCAGCATGACAATGACCCAAAACACACAGCCAAGGCAACAAAGGAGTGGCTCAAGAAGAAGCACATTAAGGTCCTGGAGTGGCCTAGCCAGTCTCCAGACCTTAATCACATAGAAAATCTGTGGAGGGAGCTGAAGGTTCGAGTTGCCAAACGTCAGCCTCAAAACCTTAATGACTTGGAGAAGATCTGCAAAGAGGAGTGGGACAAAATCCCTCCTGAGATGTGTGCAAACCTGGTGGCCAACTACAAGAAACATCTGACCTCTGTGATTGCCAACAAGGGTTTTGCCACCAAGTACTAAGTCATGTTTTGCAGAGGGGTCAAATACTTATTTCCCTCATTAAAATGCAAATCCTTTTATAACATTTTTGACATGTGTTTTTCAGGATTTTTTTGTTGTTATTCTTTCTCACTGTTCAAATAAACCTACCATTAAAATTATAGACTCATCATTTCTTTGTAAGTGGGCAAACGTACAAAATCAGCAGGGGATCAAATACTTTTTTCCCCCACTGTACATAGGCGTACAGAGGCCCATTTTCAGCAACCATCACTCCTGTGTTCCAATGGCACGTTGTGTTAGCTATTCCAAGTTTATCATTTTAAAAGGCTAATTGATCATTAGAAAACCCTTTTGCCATTATGTTAGCACAGCTGAAAACTGTTGTTACTGATTAAAGAAGCAATAAAACTGGCCTTCTTTAGACTAGTTGAGTATCTGGAGCTTCAGCATTTGTGGGTTCGATTACAGGCTCAAAATGGCCTGTAATTGAATGGCCTGTAGATTATTCTTGTTCTGAGAACTAAAGGCTATTCCATGTGAGAAATTGCCAAGAAAATGAATATCTCGTACAACACTGTGTACTACTCCCTTCACAGAACAGCGCAAATTGGCTCTAACCAGAATAGAAAGAGGAGTGAGAGGCCCCGGTGCACAACTGAGCAAGAGGACAAGTACATTAGAATGTCTAGTTTGAGAAACAGATGCCTCACAAATCCTCAAATGGCAGCTTCATTAAATAGTACCCGCAAAACACCAGTCTCAACGTCAACAGTGAAGAGGCAACTCCAGGATGCTGGCCAGAACAAGAATAGACTGACGAGTTTCAGAAGAAAGTTCTTTGTTTCTGGCCATTTTGAGCCTGTAATCAAACCCACAAATGCTGATGCTCCAGATACTAGTCTAAAGAAGGTCAGTTTTATTGCTTCTTTAATCAGTAACAACAGTTTTCAGATGTGCTAACATAATTGCAAAAGGTTTTTCTAATGATCAATTAGTCTTTTAAAATGATAAACTTGGATTAGCTAACACAATGTGCCATTGGAACACAGGAGTGATGGTTGCTGATAGTGGGCCTCTGTATGCCTAATATTCCATAAAAAATCAGCCGTTTCCAGCTACAATAGTCATTTACAACATTAACAATGTCTACATAGCCTAGTGGTTAGAGCGTTGGGCCAGTAACTGAAAGGTTGCTAGATTGAATCCCTAAGATGACAAGGTAAAAATCTGTCGTTCTGCCCCTGAACAAGGCAGTTAACCCACTGTTCCTAGGCTGTCATTGTAAATAAGAATTTGTTCTTAACTGACTTGCCTAGTTAAATAAAGGTAAAAAAATATGCTGTATTTCTGATAAATTTGGTGTTGTTTTGATACACAGAAAAAATTGCTTTTCTTTCAAAAACAAGGAAATCTCTAAGTGACCCCAAACTTTGAACGGGAGTGTATATATATATATAGTGAATCGCCCATAAGTTTACTTTACAGCCCTATTCTAAAATAGCTAGTTTTTTTTTCTCATTGCTTTGTCATATGAGTGCTCTCTCTGGCAGCAAGTTTTCATCAAATATCTCTCTGTACTTCGTCCGTTCATCTTTCCCTCGATCCTGACTAGTCTCCCAGTCCCTGCTGCTGAAAAACATCCCCACAGCATGATGCAGCCACCAACATGTTTCATCGTAGGGATGGTGCCAGGTTTCCTCCAGATGTGACACTTGCCATTCAGGCCAAAGAGTTCAATCTTGGTTTCATCAGACCAGAGAATCTTGTTTCTCATGGTCACAGAGAGCGCGCTGACATGTGCCTTTTACTGAGGAGTGGCTTCCGTCTGGCCACTCTACCATAAAGGCCTGATTGGTGGAGTGCTGCAGAGATGGTTGTCCTTCTGGAAGGTTCTCCCATCTCCACAAAGGAACTCTGGAGCTCTGTCAAAGTGACCATCGGGTTCTTGGTCACCTCCCTGACTAAGGCCCTTCGCTCCCTTTTTGGTACTCTTCCCCAGATCTGTGCCTTCGACACAATCCTGTCTCTGAGCTCTACGGACAATTCCTTCTACCTCATGTCTTGATTTTTGCTCTGACATGCACTGTCAACTGTGGGACCTAATATAGACAGGTGTGTGCCTTTACAAATCATGTCCAATCAATTGAATTTACCACAGGTGGACTCCAAGTTGTAGAAACATCTCAAGGACCTGTTTTGGCTTTGACATTATGGGGTATTGTGTGTCGATTGATGAGGATATGTTGTTTTTTTAAATCCATTTTAGAATAAGGCTGTGACTTAACAAAATGTGGAAAAAGGGAAGGGGTCTGAATACTTTCAGAACTCGGACTAGGTCCAATACAGCTCATTTAATCAAGGGGTGAATGGCAAACAGTGGGTCAGTACAGTACAGTAGCATCTAATGCAACCAGAGAAGCAAAGGTAAGCACTGGTTTGTGTGGAAGTTGTTGTCTTTCCACACTGGTGCTAGTGAGTGTGTTTTTTGAGCCGAAGGTTATGGTTACCATTGGGGTGTGGAGAGCTGATATTTGACCTGCTTCCATGGTAGGGTCAGAAATGTTTTGTCTGCACTAGGGAAAAGGTGTTGGCCATTGTAACTAGGGAAAAGGTGTTGGTCATTGTAACCAGGGAAAAGGTGTCGGTCATTGTAACTAGGGAAAAGGATCAATTAAGGCGTATTGCATTGTAGAGTACTGTATGTTCTGTTTAACAACAGTTAAACTGTCCCTCAACAAGTATTGCACAGTAAGTCAAGACAGCTCTTTTGTGCAAAAATTGGCAAATCAAAGTGAACCCAAAATTCCTCATGTTCCTCATATTGAATTTCTCCCTCATAATAACCTGTGATATAAGAACACACTTTTCAATGTCTTGAACTGTGCAGGGGGACATTTTACAAACAAAGTCATATATCACAGTTGCAATGGTCAGACGCTTTCACATTCGAAAATAGTTGTTTCTATAATATTGCATATGTCTGTGTAACACAGGACTTTGTTGGAGATGCAACAAGTGCAGCAAGTAAAAAATCATGAATAAACTATGGGGTGCAACGAGTGCATGATTCTACTATAAGTGCAACGTTACCTGCCAATGAAGCCAGAAACCTGATCCGGCCTGGAGAAGACAAGTTAAAGGGGCAATCTGCAGTTCAAACAATACCAAAGATGATGTCCCACCACTGTTAGTGTAAAAAGCTAAGGGGTAGGCTGCAGAAATGTAACTGTCAAATTCATAGACAAACAAAAGTTTAGATGCAAGGATTGACCATCCATGATATCATGATATTTTAACCATGTTTTGAGGCTATACTGTGTTTGTTTACATTACATTGTTTACAAACATTGGAGTAAAACAAGTTTCTATTTTGGGTTCTGATGGAATACAACAGTTGAACTAATCTCGTGAGGCATTTCTAAATGATATTCTTCAAGAATCAATGGTTATATTTCATTCATTTAAAAGTCAAAAATGGATGTACCTATTGCAGATTGCACCTTTAAATGTATCTAATCTAAAGGCCTTGTCCAAAATACTCAATCAATAAATGAAATGTATTAAAATTGTTTTTACATCAACAGCCTGACCCATGCCATGGCTAAAATCTGTGAGAGGCAACTGCTTGACCATGTTTGGCCCTCCATGAATACATTATAACAACATGCTAATATAATGCTATTAAAACTACACAGGAAGAAGAGCAACATAATGTAAAATGTTACCAAATATGACTGCCCAATCGTCTAGTACTGTGCCCTCTGCCTCAGAAGGCCCAAACAGTGTGCATGACAGCATGTGCAAACATACAGCAAACCTACCACCTAACTTAACAGGGCCATAAGGCCACATGTCAATGGCAGACATGTCTTTTTAGAGTTTGAGTGCAGCCATGTTTTTCCTGACTGAAGATGCTGTACCTGCATGACACAGCACAGTTTCCCTGAGTCAAACTATTAGGCGTCCATTTCAAAGTGGTGTTTTTGGTTGGTAGCTAGGGAGTGAGGAACGATACACTGTGTGTAAACATTTGTTAGATCAAATAATTGTAACATGGGGAATCTATTCAGCATGTTCTATTCACCCAAACAGGTAGACTATTAAGTTAACAAGTGGCCATAATCTAGTGTAGTCCTAGCTATAGGGCCTAATCTAGTGTAGTCCTAGCTATAGGGCCTAATGTAGTGTAGTCCTAGCTTTAGGGCCTAATGTAGTGTAGTCCTAGCTATAGGGCCTAATGTAGTGTAGTCCTAGCTTTAGGGCCTAATGTAGTGTAGTCCTAGCTATAGGGCCTAATCTAGTGTAGTCCTAGCTATAGGGCCTAATGTAGTGTTTGTTTTCAATCTACTCTCTGAAATTCAATTCAACTCAAGCATCTAGGCCTACTTATCCCTTAAAATTACGAAATATTATAAAATGGTGTGCCTATATATATATATATCAAGTCCATATGAGAGGCATAGATGTGGATTTTTTTCCTTGTATCAGTGGGAAAACTACATGATTGAGTAAATGAATAAACAAACAGTATATAGAGGCCTGCTATTCCTCCAGCTGTGGCTACTAAAACTTCATTGTACATCTATTACAGGCCTATGTCATCTCATCATGTTGAGGATAATGATGGTGCCCTTTTTTACTCACACATCATCAAGTCCCATCACATCGGACCTCTGTTTACATGTCTTCCGTTTAAAATCACCCGCCTGTGTAACATACACAGGAATCTCTGTGTGGTTTAAACCATTTAGGGCCTAAGTGCACCTGAAATGTACCCATAGTATCCAGACCCCATTTTATTCATTTGGCAAACAAATCTATGTTTTGATACAAAAAAACAAAAAAAACATTACACTGTCTTTGGATAACATCATGTCCATTACATAACGCAATTTATGGAATACCCTGTGGGCCAATTAAATCGGATCTCAATTTCACTAATACACACTTGCATAACAGTTGTTGCAATCTAGTTGATGATATGCAGAGCATATTACTGATGATGATGATGATGATGATGAGAATGATGCTGAATCGTAAACAGAAAGTGTTTAGGCCTCAACGTTCTCAGGGAGAATTCTGATGGAGAAGAGTTCGAAAGCTGAATAAACCACCTTCTTTTCACCACATGCAGAATGCGCAAGCCCACAACAGCCTGCTCACTGCAGCTAGCTTTTTCTTCATTTATTACACTGCATAAAACACATCTTGGCTGTATAACTTAAGGGGGAAAAAACAGTATTCCAATGATATAGTCAACAATTTTAACGACATCGAATAATGTACATTGATGTTGATATAGGCTATGATAGACGTGACAACCAACCCAGCAGTGATTTTGATCAAAATGCATGATTAGCAGCCTCAGCGCAGCCGTAGCCTTTTTCATTCTACGGAATTGGTGCTTTTGCTTACCTCCAGCGTTCGTATTTCTTTCTGTGTCAAGTCGTTAGATGTGGCACATTTGGTCCTCAATCCCTCCAAGCTGGAAATGCTTATGTCTATCATATTTTGCACCAACTCGCACTGCTGCAAGGCTTTTTGCAAACTCAGATGCTGCTCGTCGCTTTTTGTCATATTCTTCTCGTCCATTGCTTGCGAGCAGTGGTCGTTTTTTGATGTGTACTTCAACAACAAAAAATCTACTCAGAAAATAAAGGTGGAAAAAACTCCATGTAATAAAGCGACCTGCAAAACGCCAGCAAACGTGGTGGTATATTCTGTTATGTACATTGGTTTACAGATGAGATGTGATGTGATCTATGTGAAAGGCGACTCCATTGCAATAGTCCTTGTATTTCCTGGTGGTGGTTCATCAAGGTGTTTCTGATTGAACCTGGTACTGATGCTGAGGGCTATATCATCAAACACAATATGCAGATAGCGTAGGCTACCTCCACAACACAAACAAAAATCAAGCCTCAGCTAATAAATCCATTGAGCGTTGTTTATTCATTTCAAATAAAAAACCAACGCATAATAATAACATAAACGGATCCATTAAATGAAAGCATCGTCATATAATAATTTTAAAGGTGATGCTGTGTGGATTGGGTACAGGTACTCCCCGTCTCCCTTCGCTCCCACCACCACACCGACATGTTTCCAGTCAATCAAATCTACAGCAAGGGGATCGCATCGCCCACGGAAGCAGCGGGAGGAGAGGCACCACCGTGGAGTGATGCTGCGTGGGGGAGGAGTTATCGCGAGATTATGTGCATCAGTGCAGTGAGAGTGAGTTCACTGTTTGAACTCCGTTATCGATATGCTCCATCATCAGCATTTTAACGTGTTATCGGGACTTTTTACACATTTTGTTAAATTACAGCCTTATTCTAAAATGGATTAAGATTAGATCCCCTCACCAATCTACACACAATAACCGATATTGACAAAGCAGAAGCATGTTTTTATAAATAGAAAATGTAAATATCACATTTACTTAAGTAAAGTACATCAGTATTCATGTAAAAGTACTCAGTATTTTGTTGAAGCACCTTTGAAAGCAATTACAGCCTTGAGTCTTCTTCAGCTATGTTCAGGTCCCCCCCAGAGATGTTCAATCAGGTTCAAGTCCAGGCTCTGGCTGGGCCACTCAAGGACATTCAGAAACTTGCACCGAAGCCACTCCTGCGTTGTCTTTGCTGTGCGCTTAGGGTTGTTGTCCTGTTGGAAGGTCCTGAGTGCAATGGAGCAGGTTTTCATCAAGGATCTCTCTGTACTTCACTCCGTTCATCTTTCCCTCGATCCTGACTAGTCTCCCAGTCCCTGCCGCTGAAAAACATCCCCACAGCATGATGCTGCCACCATGCTTCACCATAGGGATGGTGCCAGGTTTTCTCCAGATGTGATGCTTGGCATTCGGGCCAAAATGTTCAATCTTGGTTTCATCAGAGCAGAGAATGTTGTTTCTCATGGTCTGAGAGTCTTTAGGTGACTTTTGACAAACTCCAAGTGGGCTGTCATGTTCCTTTTACTGAGGAGTGGCTTCTGTCTGGCCACTCCACCATAAAGGCCTGATTGGTGGAGTGCTGAAGAGATGGTTGTCCTTCTGGAAGTTTCTCCCATCTCCACAGAGGAACTCTGGAGCTCTGTCAAAGTGACCATTGGGTTCTTGGTCACCTCCCTGACCAAGACCCTTTTTCCCCCGATTGCTTAGTTTGGCCGGGCGGCCAGCTCTAGGAAGCCGCTTGGTGGTTCTAAATTTCTTCCATTTAAGAATGATGGAGGCCACTGTGTTCCTGGGGACCTTCAATGCTACAAAACATTTTTGGTACCCTTCCCCAGATATGTGCCTGGACACAATCCTGCCTCGGAGCTCTACGGACAATTCCTTCAACCTCAGGGCTTGGTTTTTGCTCTGACGTGCACTGTCAACTGTGCGACCTTATATAGATATGTGTGTGCCTTTCCAAATCATGTCCAATCAATTTCATTTGTCACAGGTGGACTCCAATCAAGTTGTAAAAACATCTCAAGGATGATCAATGGAAACAGGATGCACCTGAGCTTAATTCTGAGTCTCATAGCAAAGGGTCTGAATACTTATGTAAATATATATTTTTTTTATATACATTTGCAAAAATGTCTTAACTGTTTTCACTTTGTCATTATGGGGTACTGTGTGTAGATTGATGAGGAAAATGTTTTATTTAATCCATTTTAGAATAAGGCTGTAACGTAAAATTTTTTGGAAAAAGTCAAGGGGTCTGAATACTTTTTGGGTCATTTTTCGGAGAACAAAATTGGGATAGTTTTAAAGATACATTTAGGCTATTCTGTTTACATGTGCCCTTTTAAGCCTACTTGTAGATATCTTGCACACACACACCACTAAAATAACCATAGCTACATGTGTTATGGTTGTATACTCCAAATGAACTGCAACAGTTGTCTGTCTGTCTGTCTAAATTAAATTACAGAATGCTGAATGACACTGAGTAGGCCGGGCCAACATCTTTCACTGAATTATAGCCTATTTTATGACAGCATTTTCTCTTCTATTGGTGGGGTGAAATAAACAGGGGAAAGATTTCGTGTTGTACCTGCGGGTCAACTTGAATGAGGCCGGTGGTGGGGAACCAGAGATTTTGGACATTTCCTCTGTGTCAACAGGCAGCATTATTGTGTCTCACTGCTGGACTGAACAGGCTTGGTGCTTTGTGTGTCAAGACAGAATGAAAAATATAGCTGTTTGGCTTCTATAGGCTACACTGCACACAGATCCTATTCTAGAGTTCACTAGAAACACTGTACAGTCTATGTGTTGTACAGTGTGTGATCATAAGGGCAATAATGACCAATCATAAGGGCTTATATACTGTGAGCTGCCTACAATATTCTGACAAAACCGACAATAAAACAACCATTCTCTTTGATGTCTTTTTGTGGCACTCAGTCGTGTCTCATTTAGTGTAGACGTCATATCTGACATGTTCTAACACTTGATTTAGGTTTTTATTTGTAATATTTTTTTATATTAAAAACAACCTTCAGATAAATGTCACTCAGACTTTTTGATAAGCAGAGCATGTTTTCTAGGAAAGTGCTATTAGAAGCTACATTCGCATGTATTTCCCAAGAGTCAGGTTTTCCCAAAATACTATTCTGATTACCTACCTCTCTGTACAATCCAAATGGCAGTAGAGATGACTTATTTGTCAGAAAAAAACGATGGAGAACAACTAAACGAAAAATTTCAAAAAATCAACCGTGGGGGTTACTTTTCTGTCAGGAAATGTTGAACTCTTAGCCGTCCTCTGCCCAGTACCCTGTCCTGAACTTTAGACACTGTCACTATACGGCCTCTGCCCAGTACCCTGTCCTGAACTTTAGGGACTGTCACTAGCCGGCCTCTGCCCAGTACCCTGTCCTGAACTTTAGGGACTGTCACTAGCCGGCCTCTGCCCAGTACCCTGTCCTGAACTTTAGGGACTGTCACTAGCCGGCCTCTGCCCAGTACCCTGTCCTGAACTTTAGGGACTGTCACTAGCCGGCCTCTGCCCAGTACCCTGTCCTGAACTTTAGACACTGTTACTAGCCGGCCTCTGCCCAGTACCCTGTCCTGAACTTTAGACACTGTCACTAGCCGGCTACCACCTGCTACTCTACCCTGCTTCCCTATGTTTTATATATATATTTTTACCATTATTTAACTAGGCAAGTCTGTTAAGGACAAATTATTATTTACAATGACGGCTTACCCCGGGCTAAACACTGGGACGATTATGCGCCGCCCTATGGGACTCCCAATCACAGCCGGTTGTGATACAGCCTGGAATCAAACCAGGGTGTCTGTAGTGACACCTCAAGCACTGGGATGCAGTGACTTAGACCGCTGCGCCACTCGACAACCATGTGAATAGTCATTGAACACTGGTCACTTTAATAATGTTTACATACTGTTTTACCCAATTCATATGTATATACTGTATTCTAGTCAAGGCTCATCCTATATAACTACTGCTGTACACACCGTTTCTATTTACATACTGTCCATACACACCATTCACATTCATATATTTATTTCTATTCCAGACTGGTATTGCTCGTTATGATATGTCTTAATTTCTTTCTTTTGGATTATGTGTGTATTATTGTATTGCTTGATATTGCTGCACTGTGGGAGCTCGAAACATAAGCAATTCGCTGCACCTGCGATAACATCTGCAAAACTGCGTATACCACCGATAAACTTTGATTTGAACAGAGGGCTTCATTTCTTAATTTTAGAAGCCTTTGTTTTGGCATTAGGATATATTTTTTGAAATGACAAGCAAACGACTGGCTTGGTATCTGCCTTCGACATTCGTTGTGTAACTGAAAACTGATAAAATATGCCCTCTTGTTATTACGCGGTCGTCACTAGTTACCACAGACACAAAGTCATAAATCCTGCCTATTTCTACAATGTATCTTCAAATGTTTTAAACCCTAGCATTATCTTAACCACACTAATAACCGTATACCTAAATTCAGACCAAAAAGCGACTTTTTATTTTCATGAGCCTTTACGATAAAGCTCATTTTAACTTTGTGGCTGTGCGCTCTAGTGCAAACCACTTTTCAGTTGCACGAAAACGACGCCCGCTTCCGCTTTACTTCCGTATCCAGTCCCGTACGATCAGATACTTAAATCCGTGAAAACGCGGTCATTTAAGATAGCTAGCTATATAAATACTATTATATTCGTGTTTGTGGGCGAATTTAGTTCAAACGAAAGTATTTTATGAAGACTTTCGACACACCGTAGTCTTACGGGGCAATCTGCAGTTGCGACATCCATTTTTTGGAATCGTAAAATTATATGTACCCATCGACTGTTGACTAACGTTATGCCTCATGAGTTTAGTTCAAATGCTTTTTTTCTTCCCCCAAACAATTACGATATAGTTAGTCTTAATTTGCGTGGTTATATCGACCCAGACTGCAGTTTTGTACTGAGGGGGTGGCCCTGTGTTTGTAACTGCGGATTGCCGCGTTTAAAGGCCTTTGGCAGAATAAAAGCAACCACAAACACGATACATTTTATGGATTGATAAAATTGGTTCACTAATAACTTCAGGAGAGATTGTTTTTCCAAAGAAATCGTTTAATAGGTTCCATAAAGCCAAAATTGACACAAAAAATAATGTTGAGGATACAAACAGAAAGTACAAAGGTGGAATGTTACTGGGCAAGAGAACATGAACTTTTCACATGGTTTGGAAATGAATGGCCGACACACGTGGCTAAATTGAAAGACGCTCGAGCTAGCTAGCAAGCTAACTTAGCTAATTAAACACAGAATAGGACTACAAAAGTCATCCGGTCAACAACAACACGTGGACATTTCTTGAGGAGCGCATCTTTTAAATACAGCCAGCCAAGGGATGATCTTGAATCGGAGTTTTACTCGTGTGCAGCATAACGTTAACTGTTGTAGCTAGCAGTCTCTGTAGGATCCCCGGCCTAGAACGGTCTCCGTAGCCTTCCTGGGCCCAACCTATTGATTGTCCCTGTATCCGCCACCAGAGGAGTACCCGCCTCGGCCTCCACCGCTCCTGTATCCACCACCACCACCACCTCCGTAACCTCGGTCTTCTCCGCCATAGCTGCGGCCTCCTCCGCCACCACCGTAACTCCTCTCGCCTCCACCATATCCACCTCCACCGCCGTATCCACCGCCACCTCGGGAACCTCTGTATCCACCGCCACCTCCACGACCTCCACCACCGCCCTGGCCTGCCTCGTTCACACGGATGGTTCTGCCGTCGAGAGACTGGCCGTTCATTGCATCCATAGCGTCCTTCGCATCCTCGGGATTGTCGTACTTTACGAAGCCGAATCCACGAGGCCTTCCTGTTTCTCTGTCCATGATGACATCACATTTAGAGATATTTCCATACTTTGAGAACGCTTCTGCAAGAGATTGCTCTGTGGTGTCGAAGCTCAGGCCACCGACGAAAAGTTTTCCTTCGTCGGACATGTTTCTTTGTCTTTTGCGGACTGAACAAGAAGAGCTGCTACTTGGAGAGGAACGTCGACGGAAAAGGAAATGGCAGCATGCCGCGAAATATTATAAAGAGTCATTTGACTCCGCCCACAGTAAAACAACGGATGCGATTGGTTGCAAACCTGCCGTAAACTGTGTATCGTAATGTAAAGCACGTTTTGTTGAAGTAAAGCGCGCCATTTGGATAATATATTGGTGAAAATTGGAGAACAAATTGAATCGATTCAAATGGCATCGATTGGCAAGATACCGTTGCAGTCAAGAAATTTGCCGTGGTAAATTGAGTCCACTAGCTAGCCGGTGTCAGATGCAAGCTAAATAACTAGCTTATTTCTTGCCAGCAAGATTGCTAACTAACTAGCTAGCTACGTTAGCTGGCCTAATTAGCCTCCAAAACTTCAATCATTGTGTTAATATGTTTTCCCTGCCTATACGGTGTAGCAAAGTGTTGTGATTTGTATTTTAGTTGCATTGTTCGTGGACACCACCTCTTCCCTGCTTACAGTGTAGCCACGCATGCGCGATGCTGTCTGACATTTTATATTTTTCATTTTAGGGTTGAGAAATACAGGCCACAGACCCTAGATGACTTGATTTCTCACAAGGACATATTAAGCACCAGTAAGTATGTTTTTTTTTTTCAGTCTTTGAAACAACAGGGATGGAACTGCTGCTGTAGAAACCCTGACCCATTCCAACAACAATTCATTTCAAATGTATGGTCAAGTGAATGTATTCAAAATAATGTTTTCATGCTCAAATGAACTATAGTTGTGTTTTTTGTTGTTGTTGCATGAGTGCATATGTAACAACATATTTGTCGGAACCAATCCTTTTCTCTTTTCAGTCCAGAAATTTATCAGTGAGGACAGGCTGCCACATCTCTTGTTCTATGGACCCCCAGGCACAGGGAAAACATCTACTGTTCTAGCCTCTGCCAAGCAGCTCTACAAGGAGAAGGAGTTCAACGCTATGGTCCTGGAGGTACGTACCAACTCAGCCCTGAGATGTAGAATTATCAAAGACAAATGCTGTGCTCATAACACTGCACTTGAGGGTTGTCATGTTTTCCAGTGAGCAATATTGATTCTTAACATTCAATGTTAGTGTGCGGCATGCATAACTGTTCTCGGGTGCATCAATAATGCATACATTTATTTATTTGCAGCTTAATGCGTCAGACGACAGAGGTATCGATGTTGTACGCGGACCCATCCTGAGTTTTGCCAGCACCAGGACCATATTCAAGTATGACAATAACGAATAATACTTCAAAAGGTTCTGTTTCCTTGCAGTCACTGACAGGTCTGTATTTATAGAGAAGTAGGTCTCTTATCTACCAGTAGTTGTCTACCATATTGCAATCAGGCTCCCAGTCTTTTCAGCGAGGACAAGGAACACAAAAGAGGATTGCAAGTACCCATGTCCTTAGACAACCCTGACTGCAATTGACAAAATTAGTGTTTATTTATTTTTCTTTGTCTTCCAGGAAGGGTTTCAAGTTGGTGATACTGGATGAGGCTGATGCCATGACCCGGGATGCCCAGAATGCTTTGCGGCGAGGTAACCATCTGTTTTGAGTTGTTCACCTGCTGTGTACCAACTGGCCAAATGAGCTGCCTGCGAGCTAACCAGTAATTCTCACTGATGAAAAGATCTGCTTGCTGTAACATGGGACATGAGACAACAAGCAAATGTTAAATACATTTGGGAGGGGTACCGCATATTAGCCTGACTATTTAGAATATTCATGTGCTACAATTGCTTGTAATAGATGCCATTGATTTAACAGTTCACATTTTATATTCTACATTACAATATTTTAATGAGCATATGCCCACTGAACGTCAAATCATTGACATCCATTTCTCCCTGCCGGTCTCTACTCCTATTGCTACCTCTCTCTTCCCTCTCTGCCTCTCTCTTCCCCCCTACCTCTCTCTTCTATCTCTCTTTTCCCCCTCTACCTCTCTCTTCCTCTCCTACAGTCATTGAGAAGTACACAGAGAACACCAGGTTCTGTTTGATTTGTAACTACCTGTCTAAGATCATCCCAGCCCTGCAGTCTCGCTGCACCAGGTTCCGCTTTGGACCCCTGTCTCAGGACCAGATGATACCCAGGCTGGAGTTTGTTATCCAGCAGGAGAGGTGAGGGGGCTCAGGAGTTAATGGGTCGGGGGAGGTGAGTGGGGCCTGGGGGGCGGTGAGTGGGGCCTGGGGGTCGGGGGAGGTGAGTGGGGGTCGGGGGAGGTGAGTGGGGCCTGGGGGTCGGGGGAGGTGAGTGGGGGTCGGGGGAGGTGAGTGGGGCCTGGGGGTCGGGGGAGGTGAGTGGGGCCTGGGGGTCGGGGGAGGTGAGTGGGGGTCGGGGAGGTGAGTGGGGCCTGGGGGTCGGGGGAGTTGAGTGGGGATCGGGGGAGGTGAGTGGGGCCTGGGGGTCGGGGGAGGTGAGTGGGGGTCGGGGGAGGTGAGTGGGGGGTCGGGGGCTTCAGAGTGTAGATCACTGTGTTCCTTAAGGAATTTGGTACTGGCACTGACCCTGTATATAGCTTACATTCTTCTGATACATTATTATTATTTTTTATCTCTTATTTCTTCTGTTTTTTTTGTTGTTAAACTGTTTTTAAGGGCTTGCAAGTTAAGCATTACACTGTACTTGTACATGTGAGAAGTAAAACTAGAAACTTACTTGAGACTAATGTCTGCTGGGTTTTATTATTGCCTTTTAATCAATGTCTGCTCTTGTCCCTGCAGCATTGATGTAACTCCAGATGGAATGAAAGCTATTGTGACCCTATCATCGGGAGACATGAGAAGATCCCTCAACATACTGCAGGTATGGAGAAAGTGCTACCGATGTGTAGCTAAATGTGATTAATTGCATCACAGTGTTGAGTTTTTATTGCTGGTCTAAATGTATTTGCTAGTGGTGGGCACCAATTTTGATACTGCTCTTTAATTATTTGTTACTTTTATTTCTTTTTTTTTTGTACATTTTTTGTTTTACTGTATTGTTGGTTAAGGGCTTGTAAGTAAGCATTTCACTGTAAGGTGAAAAAATGTTGCTACACCTGTTGTATTCAGCACGTGACAAATAAAAATGTATTTGATATCGTTTGGTACACTATATATTACATGACTCTTCCTGTAGCCATTATACTGGCCTCACAGGCTCACAATTTAGCATACTTATTGGCCTGCTGAATAATGGTTGATTGTATTCAACTGGTTAGGTAGGTTCAGACCACATGAACATTCACACCAGGACCAATGGGCAGTCAACAAGCAGTTGTCTGAATTTCACAAAGCCTTGGAAGTTAACAGAAGATGAACACAGCTGCAATGTTATTGATAAAAAAAACTACATATCTATACTGAACAAATATATATAAACGCAACATGTAACCATTTCAAAGATTTTACTGAGTTACAGTTCATATAAGGTAATCAGTCAATTTAAATATATTCATTAGGCCATAATCTATGGATTTCACATGACTGGGAATACAGTTATGCATCTGTTGGGGCGTGGATCAGAAAACCAGTCAGTATCTGGTGTGACTACCATTTGCTTCATGCAGTTCAACACATCTCCTTCACATAGAGTTGATCAGACTGTTGATTGTGGCCTGTGGAATGTTGACCCACTCCTCTTCAATGGCTACGCAAAGTTGCTGGATATTGGCGAGAACTGGAACACGCTGTCGTACACATCCCAAACATGCTCAATGGGTGACATGTCTGGTGAGTATGCAGGCCATGGAAGAACTGGGACATTATCAGCTTCCAGGATTTGTGTACAGATCCTTGTGACATGGGGCTGTGCATTATCATGCTGAAACATGAGGTGATGGCGGCGGATGAATGGTATGACAATGGGCCTCAGGATCTCATCACGGTATCTCTGTGCATTCAAATTGCCATCGATAAAATGTAATTGTGTTCGTTGTCTGCAGCGTATGCCTGCCCATACCACAACCCCACTGCCGACATGAAGCACTCTGTTCACAACGTTGACATCAGCAAACCGCTCGCCTACACGATGCCATACAAGAGTCTGCGGTTGTGAGGCCGAAATGGACGTACTGCCAAATTCTCTTAAACAACGTTTGGGCGGCTAATGTTAGAGAAATATACTTTAAATTATCTGGTAACAGCTCTGGTGGACATTCCTGCAGTCAGCATGCCAATTGCATGCTCCTTCAACATTTGAGACATCTGTGGCATTGTGTTGTGTGACAAAACTGCACATTTACATTTTACATTTTAGTCATTTAGCAGACGCTCTTATCCAGAGCGACTTACAGTAGTGAATGCATACATTTCATACAATTCCATACATTTTTTTTTTTCTGTGCTGGCCCCCCGTGGGAATCGAACCCACAACCCTGGCGTTGCAAAAACCATGCTCTACCAACTGAGCTACAGGGAATCCCCCCACATTTTAGGCCTTTTATTGTCTCCAGCACAAGGTGCACCTGTGTAATGATCATGCTGTTTAATCAACTTCTTGATATGCCACGGCTGTCAGGTTGATGGATATCTTGGCAAAGGAGAAATGCTCACTATCAGGGATGTAAACTAATTTGTGTACAACATTTGAGGGAAATAAGCTTTTTGTGTGGATGGACAATTTCTGGGTTCTTTTATTTCAAATCATGAAACATGGGACCAACACTTTACATGTTGTGTTTTATATTTTGTTTCAGTGTATGCTGTTTAAAAAAACTGCAACTGATCTGGATTTTCCATATCGGTGGCCAGATTCTGAGTACACTCCTTATGGTTGATTTCTTTTTGTTATTTCTAATGACTGACTGAGTCCTTTCCCATGTATTTCTCAGAGCACCAGCATGGCATATGGGAAGGTCACCGAGGATAATGTGTACACCTGCACTGGTCACCCACTACGATCCGATATCGCCAACATCCTGGACTGGTCGCTAAACAAGGACTTCACCTCCGCTTACAACCGTATCCTTTATTCTCTCCCACAACCATATGTATTACAACGATATATATCTATTACCACAAGTTATGTTTAGCCTACTCTTTTCAACAAGCAAATGGCTCGTTTTTTTCCCCCCCAACAATGGTTTGTTTATGTATTGCCAAAGCAGCTCTTTCAAATAACACAATATCGCCAATGTATGATGTCTACATACAGTACTGTAGTATCTAGAAATGGCTAAATAGCCATCTCAAATTAGCATAATATCTCCAATATGTGGTATATGAAGACAACTTGTACTCTGTAGCGTCTACCTCTTCTAGGAAGTGGCTCTGAATGCCTTGGTGTTTCTACCTCTTCTAGGAAGTGGCTCTGAATGCCTTGGGGTGGTGTATTTTGCAGGGATGTTATTAGGTCGGTATAAAAAGTTAATTTCAGTGATGTAGCCTATGAATAGAGGATCATGTCAGGAAAGCACAAATTCCTGATTTAATCAGGAAGAATCTCACCCCTGTGTGGGATCAGGACAAAATGACATCTGAAAGTTGGCTAAGTGATGATACTGTATGTCAGTTTCCGGGTATGTATGGATATATAGAGGATCATGTCAGAATATCATGAATTCCTGGAATTATACTGAAGGACAAATCCCATCCTTGATATTGAGAGATGTTCCTTAGCTTCTGATCCACAGAGATTCTCCAGCTGAAGACGCTGAAAGGCCTAGCCCTGCATGACATCCTGACTGAGGTCCACCTACTGATCCACAGAGGTAAGGACTGGACTGGAGGCAGTAAACCTGTACACTGCCGTGGTTATAGAGATTTCCATACTGTATGGGATGGGTATTTCCATTGAATGCATCACAGGTACAATCACTGTATCCCCAAAGTCTGAAGCTGTATTTTTGAAAATGTGTTAATTGTCGGGGTCTTTCCATGTGTGAATTATATACTAGATTATGGACTTTAAAGAAAATATTGTCTGGCCGGGCAGGGCCTAGCTTACTTTTATTTATCTATCTTATCTATCTATCTATAGTCGGTAGATCTATTCTAAACGGACTTCATACAGCACATTATATGAGAGGCGAGCTACTAGGAGAGCGAACTGCATAGTGATGTTTTCTTCCTCTGGTTTCCCGGGAGACCCCTCGCGGTTGCCATGGCTGCCAGTGTTCTCATTGTAGAATGAATGGCTTGCCAGTGTTAAGTGTGGCACGCATCACTACTGCAACGTTTTAGCCTGACAGTGAATGCCTGTTTTCTTATTTCTGAAGTTATGTGTTCCTGTTCTCACTAAGCTGTCTTGGCAGATTCATCAGGCGTTACCATAGAGGGCATGTGAATTATAGCATTGATACATTTTATGATGCAATGACATATTTTTTGAGGGATTTGGTACACTTCTGTGCCGTATTGGTACACTTCTGTGCCGTATATTAGAGATGTCACTTCTTATATAACAGTAAAATGATACAGAATAAAGGAATGGGGTTTCCTGAATGGAATACAGAAATTGGGTAGTGATTTTTAGCAACGCATTCAGCTACCTGAAGGTAATGCTAGAGAAGCACGGATGCAAAACTTGGCAAAAGGAGTATGCAGAGTCCTAGATTTAAAAGGAGCATGCAGAGGCCTAGATTTAAAAGGAGCATGCAGAGGCCTAGATTTAAAAGGAGCATGCAGAGGCCTAGATTTAAAAGGAGCATGCAGAGGCCTAGATTTAAAAGGAGCATGCAGAGGCCTAGATTTAAAAGGAGCATGCAGAGGCCTAGATTTAAAAG
Organism: Salmo salar; assembly: GCF_965601325.2. Taxonomy (NCBI): domain Eukaryota; kingdom Metazoa; phylum Chordata; class Actinopteri; order Salmoniformes; family Salmonidae; genus Salmo; species Salmo salar. Next base: position 3,785,986 of record NC_138310.1, read on the forward strand.
GAGCATGCAGAGGCCTAGATTTAAAAGGAGCATGCAGAGGCCTAGATTTAAAAGGAGCATGCAGAGGCCTAGATTTAAAAGGAGCATGCAGAGGCCTAGATTTAAAAGGAGCATGCAGAGGCCTAGATTTAAAAGGAGCATGCAGAGGCCTAGATTTAAAAGGAGCATGCAGAGGCCTAGATTTAAAAGGAGTTGGAGGGAAGTGCTTGTCTGTGGTACTTCATCAAATCTAATGATCTATTAGTAATAAAAACTGCAGTTAATTTATCAATACGTAGAATAATGAGATTGCCACCAATGCATTCGAAGACAGTAATGCAAGCAGCTGGTATACTTATCTGTGTTATAGTCTGATTGGCCGAGCTTTAGCCCACTTGAGTCCAAGTGTGAAAGAAGGTGTGGCTGAGTTAGGTTGTGTTCATAAAGAATGATGCCCATAACAGTCTACTTTCTTTGTGCAGTCACAAAACCTGTTTCGATGTTCGTCCTTTCCTTGTGGTTCCGTAGATACTAACATTGACATGTTAATAATCTGAAATTCATGACACAAAGCAAAGTGAAAGCCATACTGTAACATGATTACACAATCAAATTGGGACCACTGGATATCAGAGATACTCCTCGGCACTCTGTATCATTTGGTAAAAGAGAATTTTAAGGTTTTTATAAATGTGTGTCTTCACTGTAGCAGCGGTCCCAGGGCCTACTCTCTGCAACATCTCTTTATTGTGTGAACGTGAATGGCCTTCCATTGATTGGGAACCATTTGGGGCAGCCTCCACTGATGCTAATTCCTTTGACATTCAAACTGCAGCCATTTGACGGTAGTCTGTAATCTCGTTTTGAAAAGGAGGAAGATGAGGAAGAAGGCTTGCTTCTTAGCTGGGTGACTTCCTGGTGTGAGGTGAAGCCATTGAAGAACAATGGGGGTCTTTCTCCCCCATGGAGAGTTTTCTCCTTTCCTCCCCCATGGAGATGTCTCCTCTCCTCCCCCATGGAGAAAGGTGTCTCCTTTTTTTCCCCCAATGGAGAGGTGTCTCCTCTCCTCCCCCATGGAGAGAGGTGTCTCCTTTTTTTTCCTCCATGTAGAGGTGTCTCCTGTGACTTGTGGAGATTGGTCGACGCCTCAGTTCTGTGTAGATTGTAGATGCAGATTGGAAGGATAAGGGGTCCTTCCTGGTCAGAAGATGTGGGGGGGTCGACTCAACTCTAAGATCAAAGTCACGGCGTTACACCTGTTCATTTTATGGTGCATGTTTTGAGAGATTTTTACACTTCTGTGCTGTATAATAACCGTGTCTGTTGATTTCTTACAGTGGACTTCCCTCCTGCCATTCGGATGGGCTTGCTTATCAAGTTGGCAGACATTGAGTAAGTGCTCATATCTTCAGTATGGTGGTTATATACCCATCAAATTGTATACCTTACTCATCGTAAGTCCCTCTGGATAACAGCGTATGCTGAATGATTTAAATGTAAATTAAGATTACTAATATTCTTCTAGGTACCGGCTGGCCTCTGGAACTAGTGAGAAGATCCAATTGAGTTCGATGGTGGCGGCTTTCCAGGCAGTGCGAGACATTGTGGTCAATGAGGCCGCCTAGACCAGTGGTCCTCAGTCACAAACGTCTAGTACACATAGGTCACCTACCATGGTCCTGGAGAGCTACAGGGTGTGCAGGCTTTTATTCCAGCCCAGCACTAACACACCTGATGCAATTTATCCATTGCTGGTCAAGACCATGGTTAGTTGAGTTAGTGCTAACTGAATTAAAGGCCTTCATACCCTTTTGTTCACAAAAAAAGACATTTCACTCGAGACTAACTTCATAAAAACATACTTGTGCTTGTCTGCTCAATATTCCTGTCTGTATTTACATTTTGATTGTCAAATAAAATGGTTTCTTATGTAATCTAGTGTCTTTTTGTAGGCTGTGTACAAAATTCATGGAATAAGGTTTCAATAGACCAATTTACTGTACACAATGCAAGCTTTAGATTTACTCTCAGTAAACGTACACATTTAAATAACAAAATACACACTATAATAGTTATCATACAATATACCTCTAGCACAAAAATATAGTTTAGTTGTTCTTGATAAGTAATTTTATTACATTGAGGTATATTAACCTGAATAATGTTAGGATTCAAGACTTTTAAGAGTTCAGTTGCAGGTTTGAGTCACTTAACTATTTGCATTAGCATTTTGACATCCTGAGAGATTTCATTGGACAAATCGCTGATCAGATATGACTGATTTTTGTCTAAACCACAAAGTCGAACCCTTGCCTTCACCTATCCAACCATTGTTAGATTCATTCTGATATACTCTGAAGTTAGAGTTAAAGATGCATCACCTCAGGGCCCTAGAAAGTCCCGTCACTTCTGTCATACAATATTTCCACGATTTTGTTATGCTTTCCAAATGGAGGCAAATAATAAGCTTTCCTCCCTTGACTGCTATCATTAGTTATTCAATACTTCCAAATAACTCATACATTTCAAATGGATGCCAATAATCCAGGCTGCATCACATCCGGTCATGATTGGGAGTCCCATAGGGCGGTGCACAATTGGCCCAGCGTTGTCCGGTGTAGGCCGTCATTGTAAATAAGAATTTGTTCTTAACTGACTTGCCTAGTGGCTGTTAAAATAAATAAATATTCTCTCCTCCCTTGACTGTGCTATCATTAATCAATACTTCCAAACAACTCAAATTCATTTAAAATGGAGGCCAATAAGTATTCTCTCATTATTCCCAAACTGACACATTTTTCCTTGCTTTGGAGCAGTCCGGCATGTTGAGTCATGGGGTCTAAATTTGTCAAACCAGGATGCCACCATGCTGCAGTCTGATGATACACGACAGCAGCTGACCCAATCCTTGTGGCCAGTGAGGACAGCAGCTGACCCAGTCCTTGTGGCTAGTGAGGACAGCAGCTGACCCAGTCCTTGTGGCTAGTGAGGACAGTGGCTGACCCAGTCCTTGTGGCTAGTGAGGACAGCGGCAGACCCAGTCCTTGTGGCTAGTGAGGACAGCGGCAGACCCGGTCCTTGTGGCAAGTGAGGACAGCGGCTGACCCAGTCCTTGTGGCCAGTGAGGACAGCGGCTGATCCAGTCCTTGTGGCCAGTGAGGACAATGGCTGATCCAGTCCTTGTGGCCAGTGAGGACAATGGCTGATCCAGTCCTTGTGGCCAGTGAGGACAATGGCTGATCCAGTCCTTGTGGCCAGTGGCTGATCCAGTCCTTGTGGCCAGTGAGAACAGTTGCTGATCCAGTCCTTGTGGCCAGTGGCTGACCCAGTCCTTGTGGCCAGTGAGAACAGTTGCTGATCCAGTCCTTGTGGCCAGTGGCTGACCCAGTCCTTGTGGCCAGTGAGAACAGTTGCTGATCCAGTCCTTGTGGCCAGCGGCAGACCCAGTCCTTGTGGCCAGTGGCTGACCCAGTCCTTGTGGCCAGTGAGAACAGTTGCTGATCCAGTCCTTGTGGCCAGTGGCTGACCCAGTCCTTGTGGCCAGTGAGAACAGTTGCTGATCCAGTCCTTGTGGCCAGTGGCTGACCCAGTCCTTGTGGCCAGTGAGAACAGTTGCTGATCCAGTCCTTGTGGCCAGCGGCAGACCCAGTCCTTGTGGCCAGTGGCTGACCCAGTCCTTGTGGCCAGTGAGAACAGTTGCTGATCCAGTCCTTGTGGCCAGTGGCTGACCCAGTCCTTGTGGCCAGTGAGAACAGTTGCTGATCCAGTCCTTGTGGCCAGTGGCTGACCCAGTCCTTGTGTCCAGTGAGAACAGTTGCTGATCCAGTCCTTGTGGCCAGTGGCTGACCCAGTCCTTGTGGCCAGTGAGAACAGTGGCTGATCCAGTTCTTGTTGCAAGTGATGACGTGGCTATTTTTCACTTATGGAAGGCAGAGAAGCAGGTAAGTATAGAGCAGTTTAAGATTATTTCCATGTGCAATAAAAAATATCCATGAATTTAGATAGACAATTGAAAAAAAAAGAGAGAAAAGCTCTTTGGATTAATATATATTTTTTAGATATAAAAATGGCTGACCTTCTGGGTTAAATGCCATATCCTTAAGGTGTTATCTCCAGAGGAAGATAGCAGGGTGAGCTTCGGTTAGGAGTGAAATAAACACAGCTTGAAGGAACATTCATAAATATTTAGTTATCAATTTTTACACAATTATATGATAATCTATTCAAAATAAGGATTAAATGAAAAGTGCTATCATCAAATGAAACATTAGCCTTGACTCCATAACACACACAGCAATATGTCCCACCAGTTGTAACATCCCATATCTTGATGACTCCTTTGTCCAGTGGCCAGAAGCAGTCTGGATGATTCTCTCTCATTGGAGGCTGCTTTATCTCCAGGTGTTGGTGTCTTTGATGGACGGGGTCCAAACGTCAGACCCCACACTGTCTGATCACAGTTCAGGCTCTTGTCCTGTCTGTTGCTCTCCGGGGAAATATCAACCTTGTTGACTCTATATAGACAATTAAGCATTATTGACAGTAAACTAAACAAAAAAAAACTCCAGAGGTGCTGATGAACATAATCAATTCTTTCAAATCAGGAAGGAGGAGAGGAAGGAAGCAATGGAGAATGGAAGGAAGAAAGGAAGGAATATTTACAGGCCCGTCTGCAAAGTCCATACATACATACATACATACATACCATACTGAAGCAGCCAGGTGACCACCAGTGGTGGAAAAGGTACACAATTGTCATACTTGAGTAAAAGTAAAGATACCTTTAATAGAAAACGACTCAAGTAAAAGTTAAAGTCACCCAGTAAAATACTTCTTGAGTAAGTCTAAAAGTATGTGTACATTTCTGTATGTATGTAAATGTAATTGCTAAAATATACTTAAGCATCAAAAGTAAAAGTATAAATAATTTCAAATTCCTTATATTAAGCAAACCAGTCGGCAGTATTTTCTTGTATTTTTAATTCACGGTTAGCCAGGGGCACACTCAAACACTCTGACATAATTTACAAATGAAGCATGTGTGTTTAGTGAGTCTGCCAGATCAGAGGCAGTGGAGATGACCAGAGATGTTCTCTTGATAAGTGCGTGAACGGACCATTTTCCTGTCCTGCAAACCATTCCAAATGTTACGAGTATTTTTAGGGTGTCAGGGAAAATGTATGGAATAAAAAGTACATTATTTTCATTAGGAATGTAGAAGTAAAATTGTCAACAATATAGTCAAGTAAAGTACAGATACCCCCCAAAAAACGACTTAAGTAGTACTTTCACAGAAGTACTTTACACCATTTGCGACCACCCACACTATCCCGTGTCTCATAGATCAGGCGAACTGGGATTGAAGGTGGGCGGATCTCAGTTCCAATATCTACCATGTTGTGTTGCTACCATGCTGTGTGTTCATGTCATGCTATGTTGTTGTTTTAGGTCTCTCTTGTCGTGACGTGTGTTTTGTCCTATATTTTTATTTTAATCCCAGCTCCCGTCCCCACAGGAGGCATTTTGCCTTCTGGTAGCCCGTCATTGTAAATAAGAATTTGTTCTTAACTGACTTCCTGGTTATCTAACAATGCCTTCCAGTCAATAATCCCATGTTTAAATGCCATTCCGAGGAAAACGGAGCACCCATCGTGTCTTTAGATCGCTAAATGATGTAAAATAGCCTACTTGTTTTATTGCGTGTTTTTGAGTAAAAGGAGAAGAATTCATCTGATTTCCTAGTACAGTACAGATTTCCTGATTTGCTACCTTGCCACATGTGCTCTTGTTTTCTATTACGTAAAATGGATTCGTCCCTGATTTGTTTGATCTACAGTGAAACATTTTTAAAGAGTTCTATCTGGATTTCGGATATCGGACAGGATTAAATGCATAGAAACGTAATCAATAGAACAATTTCCCCCATTCAAATCACTTGCTATGTTGCCATGAATTTATTCAGTGATTTTTTGTTGTTGTCGACATTTAGAAAGTTCGCATAGAAAATAAATGCGACAATTGCCTGCTAGGGTGCGTTATATCGTCTTGTGTCACTCACACCCCAAACATGTTTACACAAAAACCTGGTGTGGAATGAAATTGTAGTGGCTGAAGTGTTTCCATTACCCACGTAGGTAAATTACGCATTAATAAATTGGCGACAGCCTGTATGTCCTCCCACCTATCTGTTTCGTGTTTCCCGCGCAAGCCACAACGCAATAACTGACTCACATATTTCTGGGACTAGTGCCAACGCATCGCCACGGTCTGCGCTCATGTACATATCAAGTAATCGGATAGTGAAACTTGCCAGCCAACCAGAAAAGCAAGGCGTTTTTCGAAAATCAGGACAATCTTCGTCCTGTAAAGAAACATTTTTATTGTAAAAAAAAAAAAAAGAACGATTTTGCAAACAGTAAGCATTTAGTTACATCCAGGCTGTATTACATCCGGCCGTGATTGGGAGCCCCATAGGGCGACGCACTATTGGTTTGGCCGGGGTAGGACTTCATTGTAAACAACAATTTGTTATTAACTTACTTGCCTAGTTAAATAAAGGTTAAATATAAATACATTTAAAAACAATGTGGAGTAGAGCTTTATAGTTACGTGATGACGTCACGTGCCCCGCGTATCTTCAAAAATGAATCGTCAATCATCATTTATTCGGAAAAACACAGCTTCAATCATTTGTCGTGTTAAAGTTTGATAAAAAGAAAAATACTCCCGTTGAACGAATACAAATGTTGTCAATCTAGAACAGTTCTTCTATAGCTGCCTTTCCATTAAACATGTTGCAATTATTTAATTACATTTTTTAAACATTGCTTGTCTAATAAACCTGGGTCAACGGAACCTACCTACTGATTCGTCCGTTCTATTTCTATGGATTTAATCCTATCGAAATCCTATTTTTTTATATATTTTTTTAAATTAGGCCCTGATAAGCCTACACATTCCAATTTGTAAATTATATATATTGTTCATTAATAAAAACAAAAGAGAGAACTACATCCCTGCCTTTGCTTTAAAAAAAAAAAAACAGGTTTAATTTTGTGTTTGAGTAATACAAAATGTTATATTATTGTCAAATATGTAATTTAATATGGCAAATGGCAACAATTCATTGAAATAACCATGTTAAGTATCACTTAATAAGCCTGAAGCTAAAACAAAACAAAGGTCAAATGGATGGTAAAAAAGCAAACCTATATACAGTATCTACATACTGTACAAACCAAACACCAATCATTACACACACACAAAAAAAGTTTTCTAAAAGTCTTACAACACCTAAAATGTGACAAGTTCATCTATATCTCGATCTTCTAGCTGTAATGGATGTTCAAGAATTTCTGCATCTTCATGGTCAACTGAAAGAGATTGGTTACAGATTTGGGTTATAGTTGCATCTACAGTATAAGGTCAATACAAAACAGCAACAGAACAGTTACATTTTAGTAATTTAGCAGATTCTTATCCAGAGCGACTTTTATGAGCAATTAGGGTTAAGTTCCTTGCTCAAGGGCACAGACAGATTTTTCACCTAGTCGGCTCTGGGATTCGAACCCAGAGCTCTTAACCGCTAGGCTACCTGCCGCCCAGTTACAGTTCTACCCACTGTATATTACGGATACATGTACAAATACAACATTGCAACATTATTAATAGTGTCACATTTAATATCAACTACACATTTTGAAAATAACTAAATATACAGCCAATACCCAAGTGGGAAATCCCCCCCCCCCCTACAACTTGGAAGCAGAAAATCATTCCTTACTGGATGGTATTGTGTGTATCTCCACAAGTGTAGTGTTGTGTCCGTTGGTCAGAGGCAGAGGTGGCAGTCTGGGTATAGCTTCATGAAACACCTCTTCGTCTGATTCTACCAGACTCAACACATCTCCTCTCTCCTCCATTTGATCAAATCCATTACCTGTAATAAAAAAAACGTACATTTAGATTTCAAAGTAGGTAGTTAGTATTTGCATATATCTTTTAGCAATTCAGTAACTTCACAAGTCAGTTATCATCAAAGTATATCTTATATTATCTTAGGTGATGGGGGTCATATTATCCATTATCCCTTTCATGAAATTATACAAAAATAACCAGGGGTACAACTTCGGTTTTAAGGGGGGCATAACTATTCTTTTTAGTTATGCCCCCCCCCCAGTGAAAATAACAAAGGCAGCTAATCTGATATGGCACAGGCAGTTACAAAATTGAAGACCTATCAACAAAAGGGACATTATAATGCATGGGAAAAAGATCTTACCCAGGCATATTCGGTCACGGTTGGAGTATATTGTTTTAGCAATAACAATCCCAGATCCTACTATCAAAATAGCTAGGAATATCCCTATGATTGCTCCAGTGTATTGAGAGGTGGCTGTGGAAACAAAACAACATTAGACATGATTGATTAAGTAAAAAAAGTTAAGTCACTAAAGATAAATGAGTGTACAATAGTCTAAGAAGTCTTGTTAGAAGCTAACAGGGAGGGGCAACAGGTTTAGCGACATTCCAGGGAAGGTGTTGCCTTGCTACCTTTCTGCACCTGTATGATCATCAACATAGATTATCACAAGGACCAGATGGAGTCTGCAGAGATATCCAGTCTGTAAACACACACCTCTCTGAACTAACCTTTAACTGTTAAATAGATCTCCAACTCGCGGACCATCAGTGGGTTCTCGCTCCTGCAGAAGTAGAGGCCCTCGTCCTGCTTGGTGATGTTGACTATAGTGAGGGTGAAGGTGGGACCCTGCTCTGACAGGACGTACTTAGGGCTGGAGACCACGTCATCCTGCTGGGCTGTCCTCTGCCAGCTGGTGAGGGCTGGAGGCAGGGAGCTGGACTCTGTACACGTTAATGTCACGTTGGTGCCTTCTACCGCTGTGACTAGTGGTTCCCCTTCAGGATAGGGGGACTCTAGGGGATGAGGAGGGAGACAGGGGTTTAGACTGGGTTAGTGATAGATACACATCTAGCTAGATATCCTTCTATACAGGTATGCACACAATCACACAAACTGCGTTGGGTGTGACATGGGAAAAGTATAGCCTGGTAAGTGGTGTAGGTAACACATTATTTTTGTTCTTCCTCATTGTTTGAGTCATCTTGCCTGGTGCTCAGAAACGCTGATAAATGACTTTAAAATATCTCGCCTTTCTGGAATCACAAAGACAGCTCCCTCCTTTGCAGGTTTCTTTTGGAATCAGACCAGGTGTGCCACAGCCACTGGGTGTTTCACACATTACTAATATTCTATGAGCTTTGTACAGTTGTGGAAACCATTCAGTTCGTTTAAAGCTGAAAGTAAATAAGAGACAGATGAGATGTCTCTTTTATTAATTACCCAACATCGTCGTATCAATAAATTGGCCAATGGTAGGGTGTCCCAATAAAGCACCCTGAACTGAAAGGGGATACCTAGTCAGTTGTACAACTGAAAGGAAAGGGGGATACCTAGTCAGTTATACAACTGAAAGGGGGATACCTAGTCAGTTATACAACTGAAAGGGGGATACCTAGTCAGTTGTACAACTGAAAGGAAAGGGGGATACCTAGTCAGTTGTACAACTGAAAGGAAAGGGGGATACCTAGTCAGTTGTACAACTGAAAGGAAAGGGGGATACCTAGTCAGTTGTACAACTGAAAGGAAAGGGGGATACCTAGTCAGTTGTACAACTGAAAGGAAAGGGGGATACCTAGTCAGTTGTACAACAGAAAGGGGGATACCTAGTCAGTTGTACAACAGAAAGGGGGATACCTAGTCAGTTGTACAACAGAAAGGAAAGGGGGATACCTAGTCAGTTGTACAACAGAAAGGAAAGGGGGATACCTAGTCAGTTGTACAACAGAAAGGAAAGGGGGATACCTAGTCAGTTGTACAACAGAAAGGAAAGGGGGATACCTAGTCAGTTGTACAACTGAAAGGAAAGGGGGATACCTAGTCAGTTGTACAACTGAAAGGAAAGGGGGATACCTAGTCAGTTGTACAACTGAAAGGAAAGGGGGATACCTAGTCAGTTGTACAACTGAAAGGAAAGGGGGATACCTAGTCAGTTATACAACTGAAAGGAAAGGGGGATACCTAGTCAGTTGTACAACTGAAAGGAAAGGGGGATACCTAGTCAGTTATACAACTGAAAGGGGGATACCTAGTCAGTTATACAACTGAAAGGAAAGGGGGATACCTAGTCAGTTGTACAACTGAAAGGAAAGGGGGATACCTAGTCAGTTGTACAACTGAAAGGGGGATACCTAGTCAGTTGTACAACTGAAAGGGGGATACCTAGTCAGTTGTACAACTGAAAGGGGGATACCTAGTCAGTTGTACAACTGAAAGGGGGATACCTAGTCAGTTGTACAACTGAAAGGGGGATACCTAGTCAGTTGTACAACTGAAAGGGGGATACCTAGTCAGTTGTACAACAGAAAGGGGGATACCTAGTCAGTTGTACAACAGAAAGGAAAGGGGGATACCTAGTCAGTTGTACAACAGAAAGGAAAGGGGGATACCTAGTCAGTTGTACAACTGAAAGGAAAGGGGGATACCTAGTCAGTTGTACAACTGAAAGGGAAGGGGGATACCTAGTCAGTTGTACAACTGAAAGGGAAGGGGGATACCTAGTCAGTTGTACAACTGAAAGGGAAGGGGGATACCTAGTCAGTTGTACAACAGAAAGGGGGATACCTAGTCAGTTGTACAACTGAAAGGAAAGGGGGATACCTAGTCAGTTGTACAACTGAAAGGAAAGGGGGATACCTAGTCAGTTATACAACTGAAAGGAAAGGGGGATACCTAGTCAGTTGTACAACAGAAAGGAAAGGGGGATACCTAGTCAGTTGTACAACTGAAAGGGGGATACCTAGTCAGTTGTACAACAGAAAGGAAAGGGGGATACCTAGTCAGTTGTACAACTGAAAGGGAAGGGGGATACCTAGTCAGTTGTACAACAGAATGGGGGATACCTAGTCAGTTGTACAACTGAAAGGGAAGGGGGATACCTAGTCAGTTATACAACTGAATGCAGAACTGATATTGACACGGTTCGGGGCATCTATGTACAGTTGCAATACATAAACTAGAAAGCTGAATACAAACAAAAGGCATATCAGATGTTGGCTGGGTGTGCGTCCCAAATGGTACCCTATTGCCTATATAGTAAGTACACTTATTTACCTATGGGTCCTGTTCAAAAGTAGTGCACCATATAGGGAAGTGTTCCATTCAGGACGCAGCCTACGTTTGCAGTCATCTCTCACTTACTCAGGGTGAAGGAGCAGAACTTCTCCTCTCCTGGACTGATCGTAGGGTGATGCCCATTACACTTCAGCATCTGCCCATCGAACAACAACGACCTGTTCAGATTCACCACCAGATTATCTGTCTCCTCCGACTCCATCAGTTGTCCAGCCACCTAAGAGAACCACAAAGGAAATAATTGAGGATAACACACACACACACACACACAGACTAAAAGCATGGTATCCAATTAAATTGTGTTTTAACCCCCCCCCCCCCCAAAAACAAACACCTGCTTCCCCTGGCTCCCTGACTCCTGATGCTTCTCCCCCCAGAATAACATGGGAGAGGGGTAGCCTCCAAACCAGCTACAGCTGAACTGGACATGGGACGGATCCTTCCCTGCATTCCACAGACACTCTGGGTGCCTCTCTGGGGAATCTAAAGGAGCAAGATGGATGCTCTTTACAGTATAGAATTGATGAGGTATTTGGGTTAGTACACAACAATAAGATAGGTACACAAGTCATTTGAACAAGCACCACTGGCCACTGTATCTGATAGGTATCTATTAGGAGCTTAGGATATATACCGATATTCAAATTGTCACTAAGCCCCGAGCAACCACTATCAGAGACCATTAAGTCTGTTTCCCTTATAGTCACCTACAGTATACAAGCAGCTCTGTGCTCCAGCCAGCAGCCTTCTGGGAGATTGAGTTCTGGGCTCTGCAGCTGTAGTTCCCCTGAGCTGTGGGCTGAACATCCTCTACCCTGAAGTCCAGCCATGACCCACTGCCCACCGCCAGAGAGTCGTTACTGGACGCCACACCCTGAAACCCCCAGGACAGGTTCTGGGAGGGGTAGGACAAGCTGGAGCAGTTGAATGACACCGTGGAACCCCTGACAACAAAGAGGGTTCCGTTGGAAAGAGGCGTGGCTGGCTGGATGTCTATGATGCTATTGTCAGGACCACCTGCAAGAAGTAAACATGAGATACTTTACTATAGTGTTGCCAAAGAAGGCAGACACTTTCCACTTGAAAACAGTCCTCACAGTTTACAACAATCAAGCCTTGTTACAACCCAAGGCACCAATCTTTCATTATTGAGCAATGTGGACTGATTCCATAACATACACGTTTGTAAAGAATTATACAGTCCCATTCCATCCATCCATCATATACTACATAATGGTCAAGGTACACTGCAGTACCCCTCTGATCATGATCATTCAAATGCCTACAAGACACATAGGCTACTACAGCATGTGCTATGAAACCAGCCCCAGCACCAAATCATCCGGAATAACCAGTTTTAGGGCAATAATTGTTCAAAATCATTTCTAGGGCAATTTACAGGGCAATTGACCAAGATACCAGTTCAGTATCTGCAAGTCATTATATGAAGGACATCAAAAACACATTGTTATGATAAAACACAGATACTTACTGACTATTTGCAATGTGAGACTTGTTTGAGTTTTGTTGTCATGGGGTAAAGAATCACAGAGATAGGTCCCCTCATCTGATAGATTTATTCCGTTGATGTACAAACTTTGATTGTACAGTATAGTCAGGTGCCCTTCACTTGAGGATATTGGAATTACAATGGAATGATTAAGTTCAATGGTAAACTGTCCATTCTTCATCCATCGCGTGAATGAGGGGGTCACATTGGTCTCAGTGTTCCAACACGGAAGTATAATATTCTCTCCCACAGTTCCAGCTACAGTAGTTTCATCTGAGCGCCCATTTGCGGCAACTTTCATAAAAACAATGAGCGAGATAATTTAAGACAAGAGACACGATTCAACAAATAGCCTATAGAAGTGAACAGTATGCCTACATAGATCAAAACGTCAGACCTAATATATAACTAATTTCACTGTATAGGCTAAAAAACTATGGATTATGTTTCATAAACATGTCACAAGTGGACACTCACCGGTCTGATGCATGACCTGAAGAAAAATTGCAACTGCGAAGGCATTCATAATTATTCCTCCTACTGTATAGCATATATACCCTGATTTATGGTTAGACAAATGCTTTGCTTGTCAACCTCTGTCTGACTACCTGTTGTGCATGCGGTGACACAACACACCTCTACACCTACTTTACATAACACTGGTTAGAGTAACTGATATAGGAATTACGAGCCACTATAATTCAATATTTTTTCTTCTCCATGGAACTGCCACATGCTATAATTGTTCAGCCATTTGGCTACCTGCCTGTTTACTCGCGCGCGTTTATCCGGAAACTTCAAACCACACCCAACACTTACCTCCTTAAAGGTGCAGCAGGGTTTCTGCTTGGTGGACAGTTCATACCGCTGTCACCGCACTGCTCGACGAGGCCTATTATCTCTTTCTCTAGAGTGATATATAACTCAGGGAAAACTAACACAAAAGTGTCTGAAATATAGGTCATTTATATATATGTATTTTTTAATCTTAAAGACACAATGTAGCTTTATCAGCAAAACGTGACAATTCGAGTAGGAGTGGACCTTGTTCATGAAAAGAACATTCTAGAAAGACAAATTCGGGTCATTGGGCAGTAAAGTGAGGGATTGACAGAACCTTAGGCCAATCACAAGTGCTAACTGTAGAGCTAGACGTACTGTGATTGGCCTAAACGCAACGCATAGTCCGGACTCCGGGCCCTGCCTGTGCCTGCCCCCTTGTGTTTTTGTGCAGAATAAGTCAAAGCAGCTCCTGTAAGCAGCTCTCCGGAATCAGTCAAAATGCCGGTAGATTTAAGCCAGTGGACAGGGAATCTTGCACTAACAGAGGTGGATGAGAAGCCTGCACAGACTCTCCATGTCAAGTATGGCTCTCTTGAAATCGACGAGTTGGGCAAAGTGCTCACGCCAACACAGGTACTGTCAAAGATGAACGAACATTTATTTTTATTTTTAGAACTAAACTAAGAGACCATGCCTGTCGTTTCCAATGGGACCAAACGAGTCATAGTGGGCAGAACAAGCAAATGAACAAAGTAAAGGAGTATTCAGAAATTAACATTGTGTAGCTGTGATAACTGCAGACTACAACGCCTTTTTCTTTGTGCCCCACAGTCGTTTATTTTACAATTGTGTTCTCTGAGCAATGCCCTAGATTTGTTCATGTCGACTCAATTAAAAAGTAACCTCTATCCCCATGACCAGTCAAACAAAACAGCTAATCGTGTTTGGTTTATATTCTTTAGTTGCTGACCGTTCTCCCACACTGTGGTCTACACTGTTCGAATGAGTTACTCGCCGTTGCATCAGCGTTCATATTTGACATAATAACTAACGGGTTAGCGAATATATTTTTTAAATAACTAAACCAAGATAGACCATGCCTGTCGTTTCCGACGAGACCGAACGAGTCGTAGTGGGCAGAACCAAACAGCTAGCGGGTTCTAGCCTGTATGTGCGCCGCCTATCTGAGCCTTTGCACTCCTAAACGCGATTATATAAAAATAAAAAAAAGTTACATTGCGTTGTTTAAGTGTTCCCTTTATTTTTTTGAGCAGTATATATAAATAAAACACAAATACTTTTGGAAAGGGTAAAGTCTACAAAACTTAGTCCACTCTGTTCATAACATATTATAGTTTTGGGAACAGAGAACAAATGTTTAATCGATGAGAAAGTGTGCAGAATGTCAGGCAAAATCCATATCGTTCCATCTTCTCCGGTCAGTGTGCTTCCTCTCACTACATATTTGGTAGTGAGCGGAAACGCCAAGCGGATGTTTCACATTCATACATCCGGTAAAATATGTAATTCTATCTGTCGAGCTAGCTTGCATACTAGCTAGACTAGAGTGTCGAATATAATTTAGAGTTGAAGGGTTTACAGTACGTGCTCACGATTATGCTCAATAGATGCATTGCATGAAATAAGCTCATTTAAAAAAAGTTATTGATTGGTAGCTGAATAGCCATATTGATTGCTAGCTAGCTAGAATTTGCATGACTAGGTTTATTTGCAAAAATGTGACACAATGCACAAAACCGTGTCAGTGTGCAATAATGTTCCAGTCTTGCTTAGACTGCATAAGGTGGTCTGACCATGCACTGACTGTCTGCACTGCAGAGATGAGGGTTGGGCAATGAATGTATGTCAGTCAGCACTCTTAGTGCAAGATTTTTTGGCCTAATTCAAATGAACAATTATCCACAGTTCAATCTAATATCCTTAATACATTAAACTGATTTATGTTGCTTATTGTTTGTTATACCAACTATATTAACTGTGATTTGTATTTGTGATAGCAACCATAATTATTTATCAAATTTTATTGGTCACATACACATGGTTACCAGATGTTAATGCGAGTGTAGCGAAATGCTTGTATTGTGATACCAACCTTGACTTGTTGTGAAAGTATTCTTGGCTTGTAGGGTATTTGTTGTGAGACCAACTATATTGACCACCGCTTGTGTGAGTTATTACCAAAATGGGATTGGCTTGTATTTATTGTGAGACCAACTACATTCCCCGTGGTTTGTTTCTTCACAGGTGCAGAGCCGTCCCACCTCTATCGAGTGGGAGGGGTGTGACTCCACTAAGCTGTACACCCTGGCCATGACCGACCCCGACGCACCCAGCAGGAAAGACCCCAAGTTTGGGTAGGCTGCAGTAGGGCTGGGCGATATATCAAATGAATTAGAATTTGTTTTAGCTCTATTCTAAATGCATGTTTCTCCAGAATTACACTTATTATTGTATTTTTGAGCATTAATGTATTTTTTGGGGGTGGGGTCTCTTCTCCTTCGCTCCTTCTGTGCTGTGTGCACCTTTCCATTTTCTCTCTCACACACACACAACACTGAGCGATCACTTAGTCTCTGACAAGCGGTTTCAACTTGCTATTTGCGTTTGAGGTTTGGTCCAACAGAATGGGTCACATGGACACCAACACATATATAATAGAGAAGTTAACCGTTCTCATGATACACTTTTTTGTCTCAACTCTCAACTCCTAAAATTACGTGCAGAGCATCAATAAACATTGATTATGGACAATCAAGACTAATACGATGTTGTATAAATGTGCAGTAAGCATTAAACGCAATTATATAAGGATTTGGTAACCTGTTCTCATTCTGAGAAATTAGGTAGGTCACTTAATATCAACATCTGCTTAAAATTTTTACAAAAATGTCCTGATGAATATAAATCTAAAAAAAGAGTTGCAGGAACTGGAAGCAGCGCCAAGAAGACGACAAGGCTGCAGAAGGATCTGTTTTTGCACAGCTTTAACACAACATTATTCACTTGTATCGTCATGCTCGTTCTGTCTTATTCTCCCTCTCTGGTTTCTGCTTAGTCACACTACAAGTGCCATCACAGCACAAGAAACAGAAACACTAACATTGTATTGTTATTCTTTAAAAGAAAGCAAGCCTAGGAAGTTATCCAGCATTTTTTGTCATCTTGTGATAAATTTACTGACTTGCCTAGTTAAAAGAGAAAATACCAGGAGATTGGATGCCCCGTTGGCATTAGACTAGCACTGGGCTTTGGTAACTCGTTCTCATTCTGAGAAATTAGGTAGGTCACTTAATATCAACATCTGGGGGAAAAAAAGTGGACAAGCTAGCATGCTGTTCAAACATGGACAGAAGGGTGTGTTCATAACAATTCAACTGTTCTACCTTGTTAGCTAGCAGATCCAAGTTGGCTAAACTTGAAATGTAACGGTTAGCTGGCTACCTTGACAGATTGTTTGAGACCTGGGTTAATTTTCTATAACGCCTGCCATAAGTCAGTCATTTATTAGTGAATGTCCATTATGCATTGTTTTGGTAAATTTGAACAAAAATTGCATTTTCATAGACAGACTTGAAAACCAGATCAGTGACTTGCAAAAAAAAAAAGCAGGTTTAACTATTTTGATAAATTTAGTGGGTCTTTTCGTGTGGAGGCTTGACCTTTTCAATTGTAGAACAAAGCTTATTTCAAGAAAACAAATGAGATATGAATTGCCCATAAATGTGAATAAACAATTTTTTTGGGCCATATCGCCCAGCCCTAGGCTGCAAATCCCTTTTTATTGGCTCTTGGAATGATTATGCAAAACGTTGCTTGACCTTTTTACCCCCTGATGATTTATGAAGCCAACTGAGATTGTTATCGATAATCTTATTTCTAAATGTTTTCAAGACAACTGAAGTGTGATCAAGGATGTTGGATAACCATATTTTTTTTTCCCCTAACAAATGTATTCTTTTGAAGGGAGTGGCATCACTTTCTGGTGGTGAACATGAAGGGAAACGATGTATCCAGTGGATGTGTTATGTCCGACTACGTTGGATCTGGCCCTCCAAAAGGCACTGGTAACCTTATCCAATGATTGGAGTGACTTCTATTCCTCTAGGAATTTCTGAAGCTTGAATGTGTGAAATCTCTGCAGAGTGGGACACATTTTCTACACAACTGGATAAGTGTATTATTGGACATGTGGTGCATTGCTTCACACAGCCTCATTGACCACGTGACATCTTTGTTCCTGTCTCTGTGTGTCCCCCCCCAGGTCTCCACAGGTATGTGTGGCTGGTCTATGAGCAGTCAGGAAACCTCTCCTGTACGGAGCCCGTCCTCACCAACTGCTGTGGAGACAACCGTGGGAAGTTCAAGATCCAAGCCTTCCGCCAGAAATACGGACTGGGAGTTCCTGTGGCTGGAACCTGCTATCAGGCAGAATGGGATAATTATGTCCCTAAACTCTATGAGCAACTGGCTGGAAAATAAACAAAGGAGTATTCAGAAACTAACATTATGTAGATAAGAACTGCAGGAACCACAAATACTTTTTTTGTTTGTTTGCCACACTGATTTATTTTACAATTGTGTTCTTTGAGCAATGCCCTAGATTTGTTCATGCTGACTCATTAAAAAGTAACCTCTCTATCCCCATGATCAGTCAAACAAAACAGCTAATCTTGTTTGGTTTATATTCTTTAGTCGCTGACAGTTCTCCAACACTGTTTGAATGAGTTACATCAGTTATTGTTGTAGACAGTGGCAAGGTGCTGGAGATGTGGTGGAATGCTCCTTTACCACAACCTGGCCCTGCATAAACCATTCAGGAGTGGACCTTGAATGTGGCCAAGATGTCATTACACCATATTAATACAAAACATAAGCAAACTCAAATCCATGACTACCTGTATACAGCAAATGCTACCTAATAACTTGCTGTCAAAAATCCAATGACAGATAATAAATCCAGACAGTTGTGTGATGAGCACTTTATTTACAAATATAATTAAAAGCCCTGACAGATTCATGCTTTCTCTTAATCCTGGAAAACAAAATGAAAGGGCATGCAATGATAAAGCATTTATTTACTGATCTGGTTTATAAGAAAATACTCCGCAGCTTTTAAAGCAAAAAGAATGACGAATTTCAGACAAATGTCGAAAGAAACGCATTGAGCGATCGAGTCGACTTACTGAACGAAGAGGAGTATGAGAGAAATCATCCATCATTAACATATGAAAATAAGTAAAAGCTCTACATAAATTGTTTTATACATGTCCCTCCCCCTGCGACAAAGCCCTTTGTGCTACCTGGGAGTAGGGATTCACATGGGCGCCGTCTCAAATCACACCCCTATTCCCTATGTAGTGCCCTATAAGTACTGCACTACATAGGTAACGGTGAAATTCCAGACGTAACCATGTAATATTCACATTACGTGCCAGTGCAGAGAATCAGTATAATAAAGTGGAGTACCAGGGTGCATTGCAAGTCTCCCTCCCAAATCAAGTTAATAATCAAAGAGTCAAAATGATTCACGTACCAATATGTACATTATGACTTAAAACATTTTCTCAACGTATGAAATCGCTTACATTTTTTTACATAAAAATGTCCTGATGAATATAAATCTAAAAAAAGAGTTGAAGGAACTGGAAGCAGCGCCAAGAAGACGACAAGGCTGCAGAAGGATCAGTTTGTTTTTGGGCTTGAAGTTTTTGCACAGCTTTAACAACATTATTCACTTGTATCGTCATGCTCGTTCTGTCTTATTCTCCCTCTCTGGTTTCTGCTTAGTCACACTACAAGTGCCATCACAGCACAAGAAACAGAAACACTGACATTGTATTGTTATTCTTTAAAAGAAAGCAAGCCTAGGAAGTTATCCAGCATTTTTTGTCATCTTGTGACAAATTTACTGACTTGCCTAGTTAAAAGAAAAAATACCAGGAGATTGGGGGCCCCGTTGGCATTAGACTAGCACTGGGCTGGTGTGTGTGCGCGTGTATGACTAAAGACCCTAACTGGTCAAACCAGACCAGGTCAGGGGGATGAGGAGGAAGAGGGTCAGACCAGAGGATGAACATCGACAAACAGAGGTCACAAGGAGGTTACCAGGGCTGGTCTAGTCTTGTCATTTGTTCAAGGCCCCCAGGTTACCAGGGCTGGTCTAGTCATCTGTAGTCATCCTTGGGGGTCCAGGTTACCAGGGCTGGTCTAGTCATTCTTGGGGGGGGGGGGGGGGATCCAGGGCCCCCAGGTTACCAGGGCTGGTCATCTGTAGTCATCCTTGAGGGGGTCCAGGGCCCCCAGGTTACCAAAGCCCAGATGGAGACTCTCCATGTCGAACGTGTCAATCTCTCTTGACTGGCGCTCCAGTAGGTGCTTTATCCTCTCTGTACGCTCCTTCTGAAGGGAAGCCAGCTCCTCTTCAATCTACAAAACAACAACTTAGTTCATTAAACTATTAGAAGCAAGAGTATTTGGAATCACAACAAGGTAAGGTATGAATGAGTACTGCTGAGTTTGACCTGCAACAGCTGCTCGTTCAGGTTTTTGCTTTTTTGCTCAAGCTAGTCTAGGGGATTGATTTGAAATTCAGCATGAATCTATAACCACTCCATAGTCAGCAAAGTACAGACAGAACTACACCTGCTCTAGTACAGACAGAACTACACCTGCTCTAGTACAGACAGAACTACACCTGCTCTAATACAGACAGAACGACACCTGCTCTAGTACAGACAGAACGACACCTGCTCTAGTACAGACAGAACTACACCTGCTCTAGTACAGACAGAACTACACCTGCTCTAGTACAGACAGAACTACACCTGCTCTAATACAGACAGAACGACACCTGCTCTAGTACAGACAGAACGACACCTGCTCTAGTACAGACAGAACTACACCTGCTCTAGTACAGACAGAACTACACCTGCTCTAGTACAGACAGAACTACACCTGCTCTAGTACAGACAGAACGACACCTGCTCTAATACAGACAGAACGACACCTGCTCTAGTACAGACAGAACGACACCTGCTTTAGTACAGACAGAACGACACCTGCTCTAGTACAGACAGAACTACACCTGCTCTAGTACAGACAGAACTACACCTGCTCTAGTACAGACAGAACTACACCTGCTCTAGTACAGACAGAACTACACCTGCTCTGGTACAGACAGAACTATTCCTGCACTAGTCATGATTTAGGACCAGACATTAACAGTGAAGCTTATCAACCCATTATAGACGTCCACAACTTTAATTCATTTTCAGTGTTCGGTTAGTATTGATTCATGAATTAATTCCATAAAGCCTTCACCAACAGATTCCATCTAGCCCCTGAGTCACGTAATAGTCCAGACAGTGGATCGATATCTGCAGTTTGCACTTCTCTTTCATATGAAATGAAGCATATGAGCCTGGGGTGTGTTCATTAGGCACGAAATGGAAGAACACATTGAAACAGGAAGGGTCTGTCTACCTGAACTGGTCCAATAAGAAATGCTCATTTTAGTTTTCCATTGGAGAACGTTTTAAAACTTCTTCTGTTACGTTCCCTGATTAATACAACCCTGATACTGGTTTCGATGACGGAATCTATTTCAGACAGACTGCAGGGAGACAGATGGTCAACAGATGGCGCCACAGCACCACTGGTTGCATAACATTGTAAAGACACTACTGTCAACTACTGCCTAGGCAACTGAAACTGGATCAGGGCGGCATGTTCCTTTGTTGTCCAGGAGCGATGACATCATTGCATTGGAAAAACTTTGTATTCTAGTCCCCCCAAAAAACGAGTATAATGACTGATAAAGTGGCCTATGGTGAATTGATTGTATACCATCAGCATCCACTGTTGGAAATGGTCAACAGCAGAGTAGTGAGAAGAGGTGAAGGAGGAGCTGTTGTGACTCCAGATTGTATGACACAGAACTTTTTCTTAACACTGCTTATGATTAAAATATAGAGAGCATGTTGTAAGAATAACACATCACTGGTAACATCATGGGATTTCACAACAAAAGCTGTGTGCATGACCAGTTATGGCCCTGGGTTATAAATCAGCGGTGAGTGAAATGTCTGTCTGTCTGTGTGTGTGTCTATTCTGCTTCCATGACATTTTGCTCCAGCCTGCATGCGTGTGTGCGCGTACATCAGTGTCTGTCTGTGTCTGTCTGTCTGTGTCTATCTGTCTGCGTCTATCTGTCTGCGTCTATCTGTCTGCGTCTATCTGTCTGCGTCTATCTGTCTGCGTCTATCTGTCTGCGTCTATCTGTCTGCGTCTGTCTGTCTGCGTCTGTCTGTCTGTCTGTCTGTCTGTCTGTCTGTCTGTCTGTCTGTCTGTCTGTCTGTCTGTCTGTCTGTCTGTCTATTCTGCTTCCATGACATTTTGTTCCAGCCTGCATGCGTGTGTGCGCGTACATCAGTGTCTGTCTGCGTTGACTCCGCCCTCCCCCATACCTTTTTTTGGCATCTTTTGTGAAGGTGGGTTCTGTGTGTGTGTGTGTGTGTAAGTCTGTGTTTCTAACAGTCTGTGTCTCTGTGTGCTCTCCCCTCTCCACCAGGTAGGCTCTGTGGATCTACCAGTCTGTCTCTGTGACACCTCCCCCTCTATCTTTTGTTCGAGGTGGGCTCTGCGCAGCTCTCTCTGTCTCTCTAGCTGTATCTTTTGTTCGAGGTGGGCTCTGCGCAGCTCTCTCTGTCTCTCTAGCTGTACCTTTTGTTCGAGGTGGGCTCTGCGCAGCTCTCTCTGTCTCTCTCTCTGTACCTTTTGTTCGAGGTGGGCTCTGCGCAGCTCTCTCTGTCTCTCTAGCTGTACCTTTTGTTCGAGGTGGGCTCTGCGCAGCTCTCTCTGTCTCTCTAGCTGTACCTTTTGTTCTAGGTGGGCTCTGCACAGCTCTCTCTGTCTGTCTCGCTCTCTCTCTCACTCTCTGTACCTTTTGTTCGAGGTGTGCTCTGCGCAGCTCTCTCTCACTGTACCTTTTGTTCTAGGTGGGCTCTGCGCAGCTCTCTCTCTCTGTACCTTTTGTTCGAGGTGGGTTCTGCACAGCTCTCTCTCTGTCTCTCTAGCTGTAACTTTTGTTCGAGGTGGGCTCTGCGCAGCTCTCTCTCTCTGTACCTTTTGTTCTAGGTGGGCTCTGCGCAGCTCTCTCTCTCTGTACCTTTCGAGGTGGGCTCTGCACAGCTCTCTCTCTCTGTACCTTTTGTTCTAGGTGGGCTCTGCGCAGCTCTCTCTCTCTGTACCTTTTGTTCGAGGTGGGCTCTGCACAGCTCTCTCTCTGTCTCTCTAGCTGTAACTTTTGTTCGAGGTGGGCTCTGCGCAGCTCTCTCTCTCTGTACCTTTTGTTCTAGGTGGGCTCTGCGCAGCTCTCTCTGTACCTTTCGAGGTGGGCTCTGCACAGCTCTCTCTCTCTGTACCTTTTGTTCTAGGTGGGCTCTGCGCAGCTCTCTCTCTCTCTCTGTACCTTTTGTTCTAGGTGGGCTCTGCGCAGCTCTCTCTCTCTCTCTGTACATTTTGTTCGAGGTGGGCTCTGCGCAGCTCTCTCTCTCTGTACCTTTCGAGGTGGGCTCTGCACAGCTCTCTCTCTCTGTACCTTTTGTTCGAGGTGGGCTCTGCGCAGCTCTCTCTCTCTGTACCTTTTGTTCGAGGTGGACTCTGCGCAGCTCTCTCTCTCTGTACCTTTTGTTTGAGGTGGGCTCTGCGCAGCTCTCTCTCTCTCTGTACCTTTTGTTTGAGGTGGGCTCTGCGCAGCTCTCTCTCTCTGTACCTTTTGTTCGAGGTGGGCTCTGTGCAGCTCTCTTTCTCTGTACCTTTTGTTCGAGGTGGGCTCTGCGAAGCGACACCTTGTGCTCCAGCTTCTGCTGCTCTCTGTCGTGCTGGGCCTCCGTCTGCATCTTGATCTTACTCTGGTAGGCATTCAGCAGCTCCATCTCCTGCTGCAGCTGCTGCCTCAGAGCCTGGCACTCGGCTTCCTGGGCCTCGTCCAGACGCAGCTGAGAGGCAAGAGGAATTAAAGAGATAGACCACAATAGAGAGAGAGGAATAAACAGACCCCAATAGAGAGAGAAGTGAGGAGTGATGGAACAGAAGCCGAGATAGGAGTGATGGAACAGAAGTGGAGATAGGAGGAGTGATGGAACAGAAGAGATAGGAGGAGTGATGGAACAGAAGAGGAGATAGGAGGAGTGATGGAACAGAAGAGGAGATAGGAGGAGATATGGGAATAACAGAAGCAGGGTTACAAACTCCTACAATAACCTACATCATCTACGGCTTGGGGACAAAATGATACAATTCTCCTATGGAACTATTCTTTCATTTTCATGTTCTATATTAGATAAGATCTTTAACATGTATATGAATCTTTGAGATTGATATAAAGGAAATGATCAAATATCAGCATCACTGCTCATGAATCCTCATCATAAAATGGAGGACGGGTGTTAAGGCGACTCACCGCCTGCGATGCCATCATCTCGTTGATGCTCTGTTCGTACTGCTCGGCCAGGATGGCCAGCTTCCTGGTCTGCTCCTCCTTCAGGGCCTTGAGGACCACCTTGTGCTCGCTCTTGGGCGTCACCTCCATTTGGTGGTGTCTCAGGGCCTTGTACTGACGCGTCTGGACCTTACACGTGTCCTGGAACTGTTTCTTAATCTGCAGCTCCATGGCCTGGTGGAAATGGAGAGGACATTTGAGCTGCGACTGAGGATTTCCCCTTTTTCAGGACTGCCTTTGCTAGCTGCACCCTAACCTTCACATTTAGGTTCATATCATCCACTACCTGCTTACATCAGAGCATTTCCCTTGAGAACACCCAATGTAGCTACCAATGCAGCCCAGTGTAGCTACCAATGCAGCTACCAATGCAGCCATCACATTCCCAGGGATACATTCACTAGCTAGCTGCACCTGGCATAGCCGTCACCTTAAGGTTCTTGGGTTGCTGCCGTAGCTCCAGAACGTGCTTGCGGCGGAGCTCTCTCTCGCGCCGGTTGTTGTATTCTATCTGGTTCTCCAGTTCTGTCTGGTGCTGCAGGCGGATCAGGTCCATGCGGAGCTTCTGAAGGGTCTTCAGCTGACGATGCTCCAGCTCCTGGGTGGACTCGTCATGTCTGATCAGCATGGCATGCTCCATCTCCTTCTGGGTCTTCTTCTTGTTCAGCTCCTGGAGAGAGAGAGACATGGGGAGGGAGAGATAGAGAGAAGGAGGGATAGATAGGGGGAGATAGGGAGAGAGGGGGTGGGGGGGAGAGAGGAATTATCATGGCCATCCAATGATTAAAACTTTGCTTTTATACAGACACTGGATGATGAGAACCTACTGCCATTTGGTCAGGAGCTGATCAGTATCTCGTGGTGTCGTTTTATTGACATTACCTCCCCCCCCTCCCCTGATATACAGAGCAGATTAGGAGATTAGGGCATTGTTGCCTTGCTTATACTTTCTTATCTGCTTTCCACGAGATGGGAAACCACTTCTTGGTGTTTTCCACGAAACATCAGAAAATACTGTTATTGGTCAAAGAACACTACGATTTGAACATTATTTTTCATGTTACAGAAGCCATTCGAGGACAACATTGACCCTGGAAATGTTATGGATAAGCAGTTGGACATGTGATATTCACATCCCTACTGGATTGCAGTGTTCACTGCACAACACTTCAGACTGAACCTGAACTAAAATGTGTGTCTATCTATACAAGATACTGTACATCCCAGTCATTCTTCACACAATGTCATCCATTCTGCCTTGCCTCTCGTTTGAAATGGCCATCTGTACATCTATACAATATCCAGTACCTCTCGTATCTGCTCCTGTTCCAACGTATGCCTCTTGATCATGACTTTGCGTTTCAAGCATCTGCAGTTCCTGTCGTAGAAGACCCTCTGTTGGCTCAGAACCTGGGCCTCCTCCTCAGCCTGGCTGTGTTGCAGGTTCTCCTTGTGCTTGGACAGGCGCTCCTGCTTCTCCTTCTTAGCGGTGTGGTGGTCTTCATTCATCTCCTGGAAGATGGGGAGAGAGACAGAGGAGATTTTTACGGATATATAACGGTCCGTGATATACATGTTCTCCTGTCTAATGGTCAGGTGTGCAGCAGATCCTCTCATTATCAAAAGATATATAGGGTCCTCTAGAGCCATGTATCTAGAGAGTTGGGCCAATGAGGTTTCTGCATTATGATGTATTAACAATACATTACAACATTCTATGACAGCCATATTAGCTCCACATTAATCTGACACTACACCATTCTATGAAAGCCATATAATCTCCACATTAATCTGACACTACTACATTCTATGAAAGCCATATAATCTCCACATTAATCTGACACTACTACATTCTATGAAAGCCATATAATCTCCACATTAATCTGACACTACAACATTCTATGAAAGCCATATAAACTCCACATTAATCTGACTACTACATTCTATGAAAGCCATATAATCTCCACATTAATCTGACACTACAACATTCTATGAAAGCCATATAAACTCCACATTAATCTGACACTACTACATTCTATGAAAGCCATATAAACTCCACATTAACAGTACATATTGTGATAAAGAGGTCAATGGAACGCAGACCGTGGAGGATAGAAGGAAGCTGGATTGGCGCACATTCAACAAATCTGATCTAACAAAGTGGATATTCGTCAAAACCGTCATGATTGATGTATTGTGACAGGTCTACCATGTGGTTACTAAAATCTGATTTGGATAAATTAGGATGTTTTCACTGCATTACATTTAGAAGTTGTCCCTTTTCAGATTGAGAAGTGACTGCTAAATGCTAACTCCCGTTCATATACATGTAAACTGGTAGCGTAGCTAGCATACAGAAATCGATGGTGGTAGTCAGTCGTTTTTAACTAATGCAGTTGATAGGTGACG
The DNA here is from genome assembly GCF_965601325.2 of Salmo salar. Lineage (NCBI taxonomy): Eukaryota > Metazoa > Chordata > Actinopteri > Salmoniformes > Salmonidae > Salmo > Salmo salar. Next base: position 3,812,404 of record NC_138310.1, read on the forward strand.
AAAACATGAACATGTATTGGGGTTGACATCTATACAGCATTATACTCCGGTTTTTACCTCAACATAGTGTTAAGTACACGTATATACAGTAGCCTAAATGTAGGCTAATTTTGCTGGGGGGAAATGAGGAGATTTGGGATCTTTCCCCAACGCGTTCCCATGGCATTTCCATTGTTTTCGTTGAGTTCCTTTAGCCTATTAAATTACTAGAGGAGATATGTCATAAACCCTCAAAGTTCCAGAATGAGGTGAAATTGGCAGCCATATTGGTCAGGGAGAAATCCAAACCAGTCTAATTGGAAAGAATGGCAGTATAGAGGCATAATCCTGATTTTATTTATGCAGGAAAATAAAAGTAAGGCATGTGATATATAAGAAATTGTGTAATAGAATTGTCAACCTAAAACATTGTCATATAATTATAGAGTTTATACAGGTTTTATAAAACATTTCTGTATAAATAGCTTATAAACAGTCAACATTTTGTTTTCTTGGAAAGCTGTGACGCAATTATATGATACAATATCAGTACTTGTTGCATTTACAACTTGTCTAAGTCCTATCATCAACTGATTTCAGCCAGTGTATTGACCCCATTGTTTGAATGGAATGTTGGCATATTGGCAGTTAATAAAAAAAATAAAATAAAAAATTATTCCTCTAAAAATGGCTGGCTAGCAATCAAACAAACATTCTTCAAATTCATTATTTTACACAATATCTTATCACAGGACTGGAAAACCATGGTTGACCAAAATGGCTGACCTTTATCTCATCATAAGAAGGTTCATGTCCATTATCGTATTCTAATTCCTAATTCTATGATTTAAACAATGCTATGTAACTGAATGTTTAGAATCAGAGCAATGTCTGTTAACTGAGATGGCCTAGTTCTGTTCACAACAACGGATCCAGTTCTGAGAAACAGCGCATCAAGGTTGTTAGAAACACAATGTGTCTGTGTGTGTGTGTGTGTGTGTGTGTGTGTGTGTAGTGAGTGGGAGGAGTGACTCAGCTCCTCCTCAGTGAAATGAAAATGCATGATGACCAAACATACTGTACTTGTGTATATTTGTGTGTGTTTGTATGTGTGTGTGTGTATTCGTCGGATGGTTGTTTCCACCCATCGCAATACATAGTAGATGTGTCATGGGTGCTGAGATTATTCCTACTGTAGAGGCATTATACGAGGGTACAGTGCTGTACTAGCTAGCTAGAGGACATAAGCAGTGTTGCGTTGCGACCTCTAATCTTTCCTTGCATAGCTTGTACTAAGGATCGATTCAACTCAGCTCAATACAGAGCATATAGTGTGAGGCTGGGAAAGGAGGAAGAAAGGACCTCTCATCTTCTCCTTGCAGATCTTGTACTAAAGGATCGATTCAACTCAGCTCAATACAGAGCATATAGTGTGAGGCTGGGAAAGGGGGAATAAAGGACCTCTTTCATCTTCTCCTTGCAGAGCTTGTACTGCTTCTTCTGATTATCTAGGAAGGTGGTGAGCTCCTTCTTCTGCTGGGAAACGATCTGCTGCTGGAACTTCTTCTCATCTGATGACATTGTCTTCATCTGAGGGGAAATGAGAGAGAGGGAGACGGGGGGGGGGGGTTTGGGAGAGAGTGAGTGTAATGTTTACTGTTCATTTGTATTGTTTATTTCACTTTAGTTTATTATCTAGTTCACTTGCTCTGGCAATGTTAACATATATTTCCCGTGCCAATAAAGCCCTTAAATTGAATTGAGAGACAGGGGAGATGGAGGGGTGGGGAGAGAGAGAGGCACATATATTAGTTAGCTATGAAGGGGCCTTGTATGGGAGACAGGCACATGGGGAGAAAACAACACATGGCTAATGTTGTTTTGCTAGCAAGCTACCTGTCTGTTAGTGGTGTTAGTGTTAAGAATTGTTAGAGTACAGTGCATTCTGAAACTATTCAGACCACTTCACTTTTTCCACATTTTGTTACATTACAGCCTTATTCTAAAATTGATTGAATAATAGTTTTCCTCAATCTACACACAACAGTGTTATTGGACGTGCTAGTGTTAGTGGACGTGCAAGTGTTAGTGGACGTGCTAGTGTTAGTGGACGTGCTAGTGCTAGTGGACGTGCTAGTGCTAGGGGACGTGTTAGTGCTAGTGGACGTGTTAGTGCTAGTGGACGTGTTAGTGCTAGTGGACGTGTTAGTGCTAGTGGACGTGTTAGTGCTAGTGGACGTGCTAGTGCTAGTGGACGTGCTAGTGCTAGTGGACGTGCTAGTGCTAGTGCTAGTGGACGTGTTAGTGGATGTGCTAGTGTTAGTGGACGTGTTAGTGCTGTGGACGTGTTAGTGGACGTGTTAGTGCTAGCGGACGTGCTAGCGGACGTGCTAGTGCTAGCGGACGTGCTAGTGCTAGCGGACGTGCTAGTGTTAGTGGACGTGCTAGTGTTAGTAGACGTGCTAGTGGACGTGGACGTGCTAGTGGACGTGCTAGTGTTAGTGGACGTGCTAGTGTTAGTGGACGTGCTAGTGTTAGTGGACGTGCTAGTGGACGTGCTAGTGGTAGTGGACGTGCTAGTGCTAGTGGACGGGCTAGTGGACGCATTAGTGGACATGCTAGTGGACGTGCTAGTGTTAGTGGACGTGCCAGTGGACGTGCTAGTGTTAGTGGACGTGCTAGAGTTAGTGGACGTGCTAGTGGATGTGCTAGTGTTAGTGGACGTGTTAGTGGACGTGTTAGTGGACGTGTTAGTGCTAGTGGACGTGTTATTGGACGTGCTAGTGTTAGTGGACGTGCCAGTGGACGTGCCAGTGGACGTGCTAGTGGACGTGCTAGTGGACGAGTTAGTGGACGTGCTAGTGTTAGTGTTAGTGGACGTGCTAGTGTATGTGCTAGTGGACGAGTTAGTGGACGTGCTAGTGTTAGTGTTAGTGGACGTGCTAGTGTTAGTGGACGTGCTAGTCGACGTGCTAGTGTTAGTGGACGTGATAGTGGACGTGCTAGTGGACGTGCTAGTGGACGTGCTAGTGGACGTGGACGTGCTAGTGGACGTGCTAGTGTTAGTGGACGTGCTAGTGTTAGTGGACAAGCTAGTGTTAGTGGACGTGCTAGTGCTAGTGGACGTGCTAGTGGACGTGCTAGTGGACGTGCTAGTGGACGTGCTAGTGTTAGTGGAAGTGCTAGTGGACGTGTCAGTGGACGTGCTAGTGTCAGTGGACGTGTCAGTGGACGTGCTAGTGTCAGTGGACGTGTCCAGTGGACGTGCTAGTGTCAGTGGACGTGTCAGTGGACGTGCTAGTGTCAGTGGACGTGTCAGTGGACGTGCTAGTGTCAGTGGACGTGTCAGTGGACGTGCTAGTGTCAGTGGACGTGTCAGTGGACGTGCTAGTGTCAGTGGACGTGTCAGTGGACGTGCTAGTGTCAGTGGACGTGTCAGTGGACGTGCTAGTGTCAGTGGACGTGTCAGTGGACGTGCTAGTGTCAGTGGACGTGTCAGTGGACGTGCTAGTGTCAGTGGACGTATCAGTGGACGTGCTAGTGTTAGTGGACGTGCTAGTGTTAGTGGACGTGCTAGTGGACGTGCTAGTGGACGTGCTAGTGGACGTGCTAGTGTTAGTGGACGTGCTAGTGGACGTGCTAGTGTTAGTGGACGTGCTAGTGAACGTGTTAGTGGACGTGCTAGTGTTAGTGAACGTGCTAGTGGACGTGTTAGTGGACGTGCTAGTGTTAGTGGACGTGCTAGTGTTAGTGGACGTGCTAGTGGACGTGTCAGTGGACGTGCTAGTGTTAGTGGACGTGCTAGTATTAGTGGACGTGCTAGTGCTAGTGTTAGTGAACGTGCTAGTGGACGTGTTAGTGGACGTGCTAGTGTTAGTGGACGTGCTAGTGTTAGTGGACGTGCTAGTGGACGTGTCAGTGGACGTGCTAGTGTTAGTGGACGTGCTAGTATTAGTGGACGTGCTAGTGCTAGTGGACGTGCTAGTGGACGTGCTAGTGCTAGTGGACGTGCTAGTGGACGGGCTAGTGCTAGTGGACGGGCTAGTGCTAGTGGATGTGCTAGTGTCTAGTGGATGTGCTAGTGTTAGTGGACGTGCTAGTGGACGTGCTAGTGTTAGTGGACGTGCTAGTGCTAGTGGAGGTGCAAATGAACGTGCTAGTGGACGTGTCAGTGGACATGTCAGTGGACGTGCTAGTGCCAGTTGACGTGCTAGTGAACGTGCTAGTGGACGTTCCAGTGTTAGTGGACGTGCTAGTGGACGTGCTAGTGTTAGTGGACGTGCTAGTGTTAGTGGACGTGCTAATGGACGTGCTAGTGTTAGTGGACATGCTAGTGTTAGTGGACGTGCTAGTGGACGTGCTAGTGTTAGTGGACGTGCTAATGGACATGCTAGTGTTATTGGACGTTCAAGTGGACGTGTTATTGGACGTTCTAGTAGACGTGTTATTGGCCGTGTCAGTGGACGTGCTAGTATTAGTGGACGTGCTAGTGCTAGTGGACGTGCTAGTGGACGTGCTAGTGGACGTGCTCGTGCTAGTGGACGTGTTAGTGGACGTGTTAGTGCTAGTGGACGTGCTAGTGTTAGTGGATGTGCTAGTGGACGTGCTAGTGGACGTGCTAGTGTTAGTGGACGTGCTAGTGGGCGTGCTAGTGTTAGTGGGCGTGCTAGTGTTAGTGGGCGTGCTAGTGTTAGTGGGCGTGCTAGTGTTAGTGGGCGTGCTAGTGTTAGTGGGCGTGTCAGTGGATGTGCTAGTGTTAGTGGACGTGCTAGTGTTAGTGTTAGTGGACGTGTTAGTGGACGTGCTAGTGTTAGTGGACGTGCTAGTGTTAGTGGACGTGCTAGTGTTAGTGGACGTGTTAGTGGACGTGCTAGTGGACGTGCTAGTGGACGTGCTAGTGGACGTGCTAGTGGACGTGCTAGTGGACGTGCTAGTGTTAGTGGACGTGTCAGTGGACGTGCTAGTGGACGTGCTAGTGTTAGTGGACGTGCTAGTGTTAGTGGACGTGCTAGTGGACGTGCTAGTGGACGTGCTAGTGTTAGTGGACGTGTCAGTGGACGTGCTAGTGCTAGTTGACGTGCTAGTGAACGTGCTAGTGGACGTTCCAGTGTTAGTGGACGTGCTAGTGTTAGTGGACGTGCTAGTGGACGTGCTAGTGGACGTGCTAGTGTTAGTGGACGTGCTAATGGACGTGCTAGTGTTAGTGGACATGCTAGTGTTAGTGGACGTGCTAGTGGACGTGCTAGTGTTAGTGGACGTGCTAGTGAACGTGTTAGTGGACGTGCTAGTGGACGTGGACGTGCTAGTGTTAGTGAACGTGCTAGTGGACGTGTTAGTGGACGTGCTAGTGTTAGTGGACGTGCTAGTGTTAGTGGACGTGCTAGTGGACGTGTCAGTGGACGTGCTAGTGGACGTGTCAGTGGACGTGCTAGTATTAGTGGACGTGCTAGTGGATGTGCTAGTGCTAGTGGACGTGCTAGTGGACGTGCTAGTGCTAGTGGACGTGCTAGTGGACGGGCTAGTGCTAGTGGACGGGCTAGTGCTAGTGGATGTGCTAGTGTCTAGTGGATGTGCTAGTGTTAGTGGACGTGCTAGTGGACGTGCTAGTGTTAGTGGACGTGCTAGTGCTAGTGGAGGTGCAAATGAACGTGCTAGTGGACGTGTCAGTGGACATGTCAGTGGACGTGCTAGTGCCAGTTGACGTGCTAGTGAACGTGCTAGTGGACGTTCCAGTGTTAGTGGACGTGCTAGTGGACGTGCTAGTGTTAGTGGACGTGCTAGTGTTAGTGGACGTGCTAATGGACGTGCTAGTGTTAGTGGACATGCTAGTGTTAGTGGACGTGCTAGTGGACGTGCTAGTGTTAGTGGACGTGCTAATGGACATGCTAGTGTTATTGGACGTTCAAGTGGACGTGTTATTGGACGTTCTAGTAGACGTGTTATTGGCCGTGTCAGTGGACGTGCTAGTATTAGTGGACGTGCTAGTGCTAGTGGACGTGCTAGTGGACGTGCTAGTGGACGTGCTCGTGCTAGTGGACGTGTTAGTGGACGTGCTAGTATTAGTGGACGTGCTAGTGCTAGTGGACGTGCTAGTGGACGTGCTAGTGGACGTGCTCGTGCTAGTGGACGTGTTAGTGGACGTGTTAGTGCTAGTGGACGTGCTAGTGTTAGTGGATGTGCTAGTGGACGTGCTAGTGGACGTGCTAGTGTTAGTGGACGTGCTAGTGGGCGTGCTAGTGTTAGTGGGCGTGCTAGTGTTAGTGGGCGTGCTAGTGTTAGTGGGCGTGCTAGTGTTAGTGGGCGTGTCAGTGGATGTGCTAGTGTTAGTGGACGTGCTAGTGTTAGTGTTAGTGGACGTGTTAGTGGACGTGCTAGTGTTAGTGGACGTGCTAGTGTTAGTGGACGTGCTAGTGTTAGTGGACGTGTTAGTGGACGTGCTAGTGGACGTGCTAGTGGACGTGCTAGTGCTAGTGGACGTGCTAGTGTTAGTGGACGTGTCAGTGGACGTGCTAGTGGACGTGCTAGTGTTAGTGGACGTGCTAGTGGACGTGCTAGTGGACGTGCTAGTGTTAGTGGACGTGTCAGTGGACGTGCTAGTGCTAGTTGACGTGCTAGTGAACGTGCTAGTGGACGTTCCAGTGTTAGTGGACGTGCTAGTGTTAGTGGACGTGCTAGTGGACGTGCTAGTGGACGTGCTAGTGTTAGTGGACGTGCTAATGGACGTGCTAGTGTTAGTGGACATGCTAGTGTTAGTGGACGTGCTAGTGGACGTGCTAGTGTTAGTGGACGTGCTAATGGACATGCTAGTGTTATTGGACGTTCTAGTGGACGTGTTATTGGACGTTCTAGTAGACGTGTTATTGGCCGTGTCAGTGGACGTGCTAGTGTTAGTGGACGTGCTAGTGTTAGTGGACGTGCTAGTGTTAGTGGACGTGTCAGTGGACGTGCTAGTGTCAGTGGACGTGTCAGTGGACGTGCTAGTGGACGTGCTAGTGGACGTGCTAGTGTTACTGGACGTGCTAGTGTTACTGGACGTGTTAGTGGACGTGCTAGTGTTAGTGGACGTGCTAGTGGACGTGCTAGTGTTAGTGGACGTGCTAGTGTTAGTGGACGTGCTAGTGTTAGTGGACGTGCTAGTGTTAGTGGATGTGCTAGTGTTAGTGGACGTGCTAGTGGATGTGCTAGTGTGAGTGGACGTGCTAGTGTTAGTGGACGTGCTAGTGTTAGTGGACGTGCTAGTGGACGTGGACGTGTTAGTGGACGTGGTAGTGTTAGTGGACGTGCTAGTGGACGTGCTAGTGTTAGTGGACGTGCTAGTGTTAGTGGACGTGTTAGTGGACGTGGTAGTGTTAGTGGACGTGCTAGTGGACGTGCTAGTGTTAGTGGACGTGCTAGTGTTAGTGGACGTGCTAGTGTTAGTGGACGTGCTAGTGGACGTGCTAGTGTTAGTGGACGTGCTAGTGTTAGTGGACGTGCTAGTGTTAGTGGACGTGCTAGTGACGTGCTAGTGTTATTGGACGTGTCAGTGGACGTGCTAGTGTTATTGGACGTGCTAGTGGACGTGCTAGTGTAGTGTTCGTGGACGTGCTAGTGGACGTGCTAGTGTTAGTGGACGTGCATGGACGTGCTAGTGGACGTGCTAGTGGACGTGCTAGTGGACGTGCTAGTGTTAGTGGACGTGCTAGTGTTAGTGGACGTGCTAGTGGACGTGCTAGTGTTATTGGACGTGTCAGTGGACGTGCTAGTGTTAGTGGACGTGCTAGTGTTAGTGGACGTGCTAGTGTTAGTGGACGTGTCAGTGGACGTGCTAGTGTCAGTGGACGTGTCAGTGGACGTGTCAGTGGACGTGCTAGTGGACGTGCTAGTGGACGTGCTAGTGTTACTGGACGTGCTAGTGTTACTGGACGTGTTAGTGGACGTGCTAGTGTTAGTGGACGTGCTAGTGGACGTGCTAGTGTTAGTGGACGTGCTAGTGGACGTGCTAGTGTTAGTGGACGTGCTAGTGTTAGTGGATGTGCTAGTGTTAGTGGACGTGTTAGTGGATGTGCTAGTGTTAGTGGACGTGCTAGTGTTAGTGGACGTGCTAGTGCTAGTGGACGTGCTAGTGCTAGTGGACGTGCCAGCGGACGTGCTAGTGTTAGTGGACGTGCTAGTGTTAGTGGACGTGCTAGTGGACGTGCTAGTGGACGTGTAGTGGACGTGCTAGTGGACGTGTTAGTGGACGTGCAAGTGGACGTGCAAGTGGACGTGCTAGTGGACGTGCTAGTGGACGTGCTAGTGTTAGTGGACGTGCCATTGGACGTGCTAGTGTTAGTGGACGTGAAAGTGTTAGTGGACGTGCTAGTGTTAGTGGACGTGCTAGTGGACGTGTTAGTGGACGTGCTAGTGTTAGTGGACGTGCTAGTGGACGTGCTAGTGTTAGTGGACGTGTTAGTGGACGTGCTAGTGGACGTGCTAGTGGACGTGCTAGTGTCAGTGGACGTGTCAGTGGACGTGCTAGTGGACGTGCTAGTGTTAGTGGACGTGCTAGTGGACGTGCTAGTGTTAGTGAACGTGTCAGTGGACGTGCTAGTGTTAGTGGACGTGCTAGTGTCAGTGGACGTGCTAGTGGACGTGCTAGTGGACGTGTTAGTGGACGTGCTAGTGGACGTGCTAGTGGACGTGTTAGTAGACGTGTTAGTGGACGTGCTAGTGTTAGTGGACGTGGACGTGCTAGTGTTAGTGGACGTGTTAGTGGACGTGCTAGTGGACGTGCTAGTGGACGTGCTAGTGTTAGTGGACGTGTCAGTGGACGTGCTAGTGCTAGTGGACGTGCTAGTGGACGTGCTAGTGGACGTGCTAATGTTAGTGGACGTGCTAGTGTTAGTGGACGTGCTAGTGTTAGTGGACGTGCTAGTGTTAGTGGACGTGCTAGTGTTAGTGGACGTGCTAGTGGACGTGCTAATGTTAGTGGACGTGCTAGTGCACGTGCTAGTGTTAGTGGACGTGCTAGTGTTAGTGGACGTGCTAGTGGACATGCTAGTGGACGTGCTAGTGTTAGTGGACGTGCTAGTGTTAGTGGACGTGCTAGTGGACGTGCTAATGTTAGTGGACGTGCTAGTGGACGTGCTAGTGTTAGTGGACGTGCTAGTGCTAGTGGACGTGCTAGTGCTAGTGGACGTGCTAGTGGACGTGCTAGTGTTAGTGGACGTGTCAGTGGACGTGCTAGTGTTAGTGGACGTGTCAGTGGACGTGCTAGTGTTAGTGGACGTGCTAGTGGACGTGCTAGTGTTAGTGGACGTGCTATTCTTAGTGGACGTGCTAGTGTTAGTGGACGTGTTTGTGGACGTGCTAGTGCTAGTGGACGTGCTAGTGGACGTGCTAGTGCTAGTGGACGTGCTAGTGGACGTGCTAGTGCTAGTGTTAGTGGACGTGCTAGTGTTAGTGGACGTGCTAGTGTTAGTGGACGTGCTAATGTTAGTGGACGTGCTAGTGCACGTGCTAGTGTTGGTGGACGTGCTAGTGTTAGTGGACGTGCTAGTGGACGTGCTAGTGTTAGTGGACGTGCTAGTGTTAGTGGACGTGCTAGTGTTAGTGGACGTGCTAGTGTTAGTGGACGTGCTAGTGTTAGTGGACGTGCTAGTGTTAGTGGACGTGCTAGTGGACCTGCTAGTGTTAGTGGACGTGCTAGTGCTAGTGGACGTGCTAGTGCTAGTGGACGTGCTAGTGCTAGTGGACGTGCTAGTGGACGTGCTAGTGGACGTGCTAGTGGACGTGCTAGTGGACGTGCTAGTGTTAGTGGACGTGTCAGTGGACGTGCTAGTGTTAGTGGACGTGCTAGTGGACGTGCTAGTGTTAGTGGACGTGCTAGTGGACGTGCTAGTGTTAGTGGACGTGCTAGTGGACGTGCTAGTGGACGTGTTAGTGGACGTGCTAGTGCTAGTGGACGTGCTAGTGGACGTGCTAGTGGACGTGCTTGTGTTAGTGGACGTGCTAGTGCTAGTGGACGTGCTAGTGCTAGTGGACGTGCTAGCGGATGTGCCAGTGGACGTGCTAGTGGTATGCTAGTGGACGTGCTAGTGTTAGCGGACGTGCTAGTGGACGTGCTTGTGTTAGTGGACGTGCTAGTGTTAGTGGACATGCTTGTGGACGTGCTATTGTTAGTGGACGTGCTAGTGTTAGTGGACGTGCTAGTGCTAGTGGACGTGCTAGTGGACGTGCTAGTGCTAGTGGACGTGCTAGTGGACGTGCCAGTGGACGTGCTAGTGTTAGTGGACGTGCTAGTGCTAGTGGACGTGCTAGTGGACGTGCTAGTGTTAGTGGACGTGCTAGTGTTAGTGGACGTGCTAGTGTTAGTGGACGTGCTAGTGGACGTGCTAGTGTTAGTGGACGTGCTAGTGTTAGTGGACGTGCTAGTGTTAGTGGATGTGCTAGTGGACGTGCTAGTGCTAGTGGACGTGCTAGTGGACGTGCTAGTGCTAGTGGACGTGCTAGTGGACGTGTTAGTGCTAGTGGACGTGTCAGTGGACGTGCTAGTGTTAGTGGTCGTGCTAGTGGACGTGCTAGTGTTAGTGGACGTGCTAGTGGACGTGCTAGTGTTAGTAGACGTGCTAGTGTTAGTGGACGTGCTAGTGGACGTGTTAGTGGACGTGCTAGTGTTAGTGGACGTGTTAGTGGACGTGCTAGTGGACGTGCTTGTGTTAGTGGACGTGCTAGTGCTAGTGGACGTGCTACTGGACGTGCTAGCGGACGTGCCAGTTGACGTGCTAGTGGTATGCTAGTGGACGTGCTAGTGTTAGCGGACGTGCCAGTGGACGTGCTGGTGTTAGTGGACGTGCCGGTGCTAGTGGACGTGCCGGTGCTAGTGGACGTGCCGGTGCTAGTGGACGTGCCGGTGCTAGTGGACGTGCCGGTGCTAGTGGACGTGCCGGTGCTAGTGGACGTGCCGGTGTTAGTGGACGTGCCGGTGTTAGTGGACGTGCCGGTGTTAGTGGACGTGCCGGTGTTAGTGGACGTGCCAGTGGACCTGCCAGTGTTAGTGGACGTGCTAGTGTTAGTGGACGTGCTAGTTGACGTCAAGGAGGGCATGCTGGACCATGAAGGTTAACCTATAATTTGCATAGTTACAGATGAACTGGTGTGCTTTTTAACAGCTTCCTGACATTGGGTGGCAGCAATGCCCAACCCATAACATGAACAAGTTGTCCTTTCCTCTCCCCAGACACCTTCGTTTGGACAGTATGGCACTTCTCCAGGACAGGACCCCCCCAGACCCACCTCTTTTTCACAGTGGATGGTGTGTCTCTTGGCCAGTTTCTCTAGCTCTATATAGGCATTGTTGGCCTGAGTCTCCACCTCCTTCTGCAACTTCAGTCTGTGTTCGTCCATCTCTGCCTTCAGCTTGTTCTCTAGAGCGATCAGCTGCTTCTGGTGCTGCCGTCTCATCCGTTTATAACCTGACATCTGCTCCCGCAGCTCATTCTCCTGCTCGTGCTGATGGATCTGCTTTGTTACCTGTGGAGGGGATTCAATCAATCAACCAACTAATTGCAAAGGTAGTTAGGACAACTGAGGTCATAGGTCCAACAGTATGGGATACACAAAGGCACTATCTCAATGACATAAAAATCTGTCCTCTCCAATTCTACTGCCCTTCACCTGCACTGATTAGAAAAGAGGGAGGAGTAGATCCAACATTAAAGGAAAAGTAGATCCAACATTAGAAAGGAGGAGTAGATCAAACATTAGAAAGGAGGAGGGAGGAGTAGATCAGACATTAGAAAGGAAAAGTAGATTCAACATTAGAAAGGAGGAGGGAGGAGTAGATCAGACATTAGAAAGGAAAAGTAGATCCAACATTAGAAAGGAGGGAGGAGTAGATCAGACATTAGAAAGGAAAAGTAGATCAAACATTAGAAAGGAGGGAGAGGTAGATCCAACATTAGAAAGGAGGAGTAGATCCAACATTAGAAAGGAGGGAGGAGTAGATCCAACATTAGAAAGGAAAAGTAGATCCAACATTAGAAAGGAGGGAGGAGTAGATCAGACATTAGAAAGGAGGGAGGAGTAGATCCAACATCAGAAAGAAAAAGTAGTTTCAACATTAGAAAGAAAAAGTAGTTTCAACATTAGAAAGAAAAAGTAGTTTCAACATTAGAAAGAAAAAGTAGTTTCAACATTAGAAAGAAAAAGTAGTTTCAACATTAGAAAGAAAAAGTAGTTTCAACATTAGATAGCAGGGAGGATTAGATCCAACATTAGAAAGAGAAGGGAGGAGTAGATCCAACATTAGAAAGGAGGAGGGAGGAGTAGATCCAACATTAGAAAGGAGGAGTCGAGCCAACATTAGAAAGGAGGAGTAGATCCAACATTAGAAAGGAGGAGTAGATCCAACATTAGAAAGGAGGAGTAGATCCAACATTAGAAAGGAGGTGTAGATCCAACATTAGAAAGGAGGAGTAGATCCAACATTAGAAAGGAGGAGTAGATCCAACATTAGAAAGGAGGAGGGAGGAGTAGATCCAACATTAGAAAGGAGGAGTCGAGCCAACATTAGAAAGGAGGAGTAGATCCAACATTAGAAAGGAGGAGTAGATCCAACATTAGAAAGGAGGAGTAGATCCAACATTAGAAAGGAGGAGTAGATCCAACATTAGAAAGGAGGTGTAGATCCAACATTAGAAAGGAGGAGTAGATCCAACATTAGAAAGGAGGAGTAGATCCAACATTAGAAAGGAGGAGTAGATCCAACATTAGAAAGGAGGAGGGAGGAGTAGATCCAACAGAAAGGAGGAGTAGATCCAACATTAGAAAGCAGGGAGGATTAAATCCAACATGAGAAAGGAGAAGTAGATCCAACATTAGAAAGGAGAAGTAGATCCAACATTAGAAAGCAGGGAGAAGTATATCCAACATTAGAAAGCAGGGAAAAGTAGATCCAACATTAGAAAGGAGAAGTAGATCCAACATTAGAAAGGAGGAGTAGATCCAACATTAGAAAGGAGGAGTAGATCCAACATTAGAAAGGAGGAGTAGATCCAACATTAGAAAGGAGGAGTAGATCCAACATTAGAAAGGAGGAGTAGATCCAACATTAGAAAGCAGGGAGGATTAAATCCAACATTAGAAAGGAGAAGTAGATCCAACATTAGAAATGAGGAGTAGATCCAACATTAGAAAGCAGGGAGGATTAAATCCAACATTAGAAAGGAAGAGTAGATCCAACAATTGTCTTCAAGATATACCAAAATACCCTGTTCATACAGATCTGGTTTAAATCCAACCAGTTAATCAATGTAGATTGACTTCATGAGTGGACTATGATATAATGTTATTTACATTGGTTAGGTCAGCCAAAGTCAAGTCAAGTTAGTCCAAGTCACAACAACATCAAGAGTCAAGATGACAAACAAACCAAACCTGACAAAAGGGACTATCCAGATCCTCATAGTAGTCCCTCATCTTCTCATAACTCATCTTCTTAAGCCCAAGCATCATGGCAACGTTCATGTTCAACAACCGTGCGAGCACCCAGAAACCATATGTGGTATATCCTACACCTGAACCCCTCAGCTCAGCTTTACCCAGACCAGCAACAAACCCACTGGTTGGTTAACGTTTAGACAAACAACTTTGGACAAACGCGGTGGCTGTGGGCTACACAGGGGCAGCTACACCGGGACAGGCGTGTGAACTGTGAATGAGGTAGGGAGAGGGAGCGGACTCCATTGGCAGGCAGAACAGAGGGGGCATTAGAGGGAGCAGAGGGAGCAGCCTGCGTTCAGCAGGTGGGTCACATGAAAGCCTCTTTGAGAGACGGAGAGAAAGAGAGAAGTAGAGAGAGGGTGAGAGAGAGAGAGAGATCCCCTCCTAACCGAGTCAGAAAGGAAGATAGAGAAGTGGCTGAGAAAGGGGAGCGAGAGGGAGAGAATGAGAGAGAGAGAGAAGTAGAGAAAGGGTGAGAGATTCCCTCCTAATATATCTGAATCAATACCTCTACTGTGATGCAGGGACAATCCTAATCACTTGCTTTCACCTTGCTGCCACCACAGGCCAAGTCACGTCATGTGATCGCCATTCACAGGCTGGTCTCAAAGGGAAATACGATCCAGGGGGGAACACTTCCAGGTCAAAGGTTAAGATTTATTTGATTGCGAGGACATTTTTGTTTAGTTGACCTTTCGCCAGGTAAGCTACTCAGCCAATAACCTGGTTGATCAAGGGAGCCTTGATGTGTGTTTTGAATAAAAGTCTTATTTTCAACATGTGTTATACACTCAATGTACAAAACATTAGAAACACCTTCCTAATATTGAGTTGCACCCTCTTTTGCCCTCAGCACAGGCAAAATGTGTTGGGGACTCTACAAGGTGTCGAAAGCGTTCAACAGGGATTATGGCCCATATTGACTCCAAGTTGGCTGAATGTCCTTTTGGTGGTGGACCATTCTTGATACACACGGGAAACTGTTGAGCGTGAAAAACCCAACAGCATTGCAGTTCTTGACCCAAACTGGTGCGCCTGGAACCTACCCCGTTCAAAGGCATTTAAAACTTTTGTCTTGCCCATTTACCCTCTGAATGGCACACATACACAATCCATGTCTCAGTTGTCTCAAGGCTTAAACATCCTTCTTTAACCTGTCTCCTCCCCTTCATCTACACTGATTGAAGTGGATTTAACAAGTGACATCAATAAGGGATCATAGCGTTCACCTTCGTCAGATGACCTGGCCTCCACAATCACCCGACCTCAATCCAATTGAGATGGTTTGGGATGAGTTGGAGTGCACAGTGAAGGAAAAGCAGCCAATAAGTGCTCAGCATATGTGGGAACTCCTTCAAGACTGTTGGAAAAGCATCCCAGGTGAAGCTGGTTGAGAGAATGCCAAGAGTGTGCAAAGCTGCCATCAAGGCAAAGGGTGGCGCTATTTGAAGAATCTCAAATATAACATATATTTTTATTTGTTTAACACTTTTTTGGTTACATGATTCCAAATGTGTTATTTCATAGTTTTGATATCTTCACTATTATTCTACAATGTAGAAAATAGTAAAAATAAAGAAAAACCCTGGAATGAGTAAGTGTGTCCAAACTTTTGACTGGTACTCTATGTGGACTAAAACAAAAGCTACATATCTCAGAAAGGCATAGAAGTGTTAATATTTTGTACCCCTCCCTCCCTCTCCCAGTCCGGCTGACCTGTAATAACCCCATTCATCCCTCTCTCCTCCAGATGAGGCTCACCATCCCTCTCTTCTCTTTCTCCCCTTTCCTCTTAACTGATATCTAACGCTTCATTCAGTGAGATGACAGAGTCCACCTCTCTTCTCTCCCGCTCTCTCTCCTTCAGTCACATTCCTCTCCTTCAGTCACATTCCTCTCCTTCAGTCACATTCCTCTCCTTCAGTCACATTCCCCTCCTTCAGTCACATTCCTCTCCTTCAGTCACATTCCTCTACTTCAGTCACATTCCTCTACTTCAGTCACATTCCTCTCGTTCTCTCCCTCCTTCAGTCACATGCCTCTCCTTCAGTCACATTCCTCTCCTTCAGTCACATTCCTCTCCTTCAGTCACATTCCTCTCCTTCAGTCACATTCCTCTCCTTCAGTCACATTCCTCTACTTCAGTCACATTCCTCTCCTTCAGTCACATTCCTCTACTTCAGTCACATTCCTCTACTTCAGTCACATGCCTCTCGTTCTCTCCCTCCTTCAGTCACATTCCTCTCCTTCTCTCCCTCCTTCAGTCACATTCCTCTCCTTCTCTCCCTCCTTCAGTCACATTCCTCTCCTTCTCGCTCTCCTTCAGTCAAATTCCTCTACTTCAGTCACATTCCTCTCCTTCTCCCTCCTTCAGTCACATTCCTCACCTTCTCGCTCTCCTTCAGTCACATTCCTCTACTTCAGTCACATTCCTCTCGTCTCTCTCCTTCAGTCACATTCCTCTCGTTCTCTCCCTCCTTCAGTCACATTCCTCTCCTTCTCTCCCTCCTTCAGTCACATTCCTCTCCTTCTCTCCCTCCTTCAGTCACATTCCTCTCCTCTCTCTCCTTCAGTCACATTCCTCTATTTCAATCACATTCCTCTACTTCAGTCACATTCCTCTCCTCTCTCTCCTTCAGTCACATTCCTCTCTCTCCTTCAGTCACATTCCTCTCTCTCCTTCAGTCACATTCCTCTCCTTCAGTCACATTCCTCTCCTCCCTCCTTCAGTCACATTCCTCTACTTCAGTCACATTCATCTACTTCAGCCACATTCCTCTACTTCAGTCACATTCCTCTCCTCCCTCCTTCAGTCACATTCCTCTACTTCAGTCACATTCCTCTCGTTTTCTCCCTCCTTCAGTCACATTCCTCTCGTTCTCTCCCTCCTTCAGTCACATTCCTCTCGTTCTCTCCCTCCTTCAGTCACATTCCTCTCGTTCTCTCCCTCCTTCAGTCACATTCCTCTCCTTCTCTCCCTCCTTCAGTCACATTCCTCTCGTTCTCTCCCTCCTTCAGTCACATTCCTCTCCTTCTCTCCCTCCTTCAGTCACATTCCTCTCGTTCTCTCCCTCCTTCA
Organism: Salmo salar; assembly: GCF_965601325.2. Taxonomy (NCBI): domain Eukaryota; kingdom Metazoa; phylum Chordata; class Actinopteri; order Salmoniformes; family Salmonidae; genus Salmo; species Salmo salar. The sequence goes on from NC_138310.1 coordinate 3,828,926, forward strand.
GTCACATTCCTCTCGTTCTCTCCCTCCTTCAGTCACATTCCTCTTCTTCAGTCACATTCCTCTACTTCAGTCACATTCCTCTCCTTCTCTCCCTCCTTCAGTCACATTCCTCTCCTTCTTGCTCTCCTTCAGTCAAATTCCTCTACTTCAGTCACATTCCTCTACTTCAGTCACATGCCTCTCCTTCTCCCTCCTTCAGTCACATTCCTCACCTTCTCGCTCTCCTTCAGTCACATTCCTCAACTTCAGTCACATTCCTCTACTTCAGTCACATTCCTCTACTTCAGTCACATTCCTCTACTTCAGTCACATTCCTCTACTTCAGTGACATTCCTCTCGTCTCTCTCCTTCAGTCACATTCCTTTCATTCTCTCCCTCCTTCAGTCACATTCCTCTCCTTCTCTCTCCTTCAGTCACATTCCTCTACTTCAGTCACATTCCTCTCCTCTCTCTCGTTCAGTCACATTCCTCTATTTCAATCACATTCCTCTACTTCAGTCACATTCCTCTACTTCAGTCACATTCCTCTCCTCTCTCTCCTTCAGTCACATTCCTCTCTTTCAGTCACATTCCTCTCTCTCCTTCAGTCACATTCCTCTCTCTCCTTCAGTCACATTCCTCTCTCTCCTTCAGTCACACTCCTCTCTCTCCTTCAGTCACACTCCTCTCATTCAGTCACACTCCTCTCATTCAGTCACACTCCTCTCATTCAGTCACACTCCTCTCATTCAGTCACACTCCTCTCATTCAGTCACACTCCTCTCATTCAGTCACACTCCTCTCATTCAGTCACACTCCTCTCCTCCCTCCTTCAGTCACATTCCTCTCCTCCCTCCTTCAGTCACATTCCTCTCCTCCCTCCTTCAGTCACATTCCTCACCTCCCTCCTTCAGTCACATTCCTCTACTTCAGTCACATTCCTCTACTTCAGTCACATTCCTCTACTTCAGTCACATTCCTCTACTTCAGTCACATTCCTCTCGTCTCTCTCCTTCAGTCACATTCCTTTCCTTCTCTCCCTCCTTCAGTCACATTTCTCTCCTTCTCTCTCCTTCAGTCACATTCCTCTACTTCAGTCACATTCCTCTCCTCTCTCTCCTTCAGTCACATTCCACTCCTTCAGTCACATTCATCTCCTCTCTCTCCTTCAGTCACATTCCTCTCCTCTCTCTCCTTCAGTCACATTCCTCTCCTCTCTCTCCTTCAGTCACATTCCTCTCTCTCCTTCAGTCACATTCCTCTCTCTCCTTCAGTCACATTCCTCTCTCTCCTTCAGTCACATTCCTCTCTCTCCTTCAGTCACATTCCTCTCTCTCCTTCAGTCACACTCCTCTCCTCCCTCCTTCAGTCACACTCCTCTCCTCCCTCCTTCAGTCACACTCCTCTCCTCCCTCCTTCAGTCACACTCCTCTCCTCCCTCCTTCAGTCACACTCCTCTCCTCCCTCCTTCAGTCACATTCCTCTCCTCCCTCCTTCAGTCACATTCCTCTCCTCCCTCCTTCAGTCACATTCCTCTCCTCCCTCCTTCATTCTTATTCCTCTCGGCCTACTTGACTGTCTCTCTTGTCCATCTGTCTGTCTGTGTTTGTTTCTGTCTATTCTCTCACTTTCTTTTCCTTTAGCCTCCCTCCCTCCATTGTGTGTATGTTTTTCTCCTCTCTGTCCATCCCATTTATTTTCTCCCTCCCTCTACATTGTCATTTCTCCCCCCCCCCCACCTGTTCTTTCCAGTCTGAGCGAGCAGTGCCGAGTCCATCAGGGGACGTGGGCCCGCCTCACGGCGGCAGAAAGCGATGATGTCATCGTTGCAGCAGCAACAGACTCCACGCTGTCTGAATGCAACTCATACCTACCGCAATGGGGAAGCAACACCACAATACCCTGCCTCATAAAACAACAACCACGTGAACAACCAATTTGATTAACAGTCAGAGTGCTGATTTCACACTATTGATCAAATAAACACTACCTATCGCAGTCAGAACAAAGTATCCAGTAAACCAAGTATCCAGAACCAGAACACAGTAAACCCCAGTCAGTAAATCTAGCCTAACACACGGCATGTTAAGGACATTGACACCCCAGTGCCAAAGCCAGTCCAGGGCTTAAAACCAGTGGGAGGACAGACAGACCATAGACAACATTGGAACTGACTGACTGCTTACTGGAGCCTTGTATCCATGACAACATACATGGAAAGAGAAAGCGCGAGAGAGAGGCAGGGAGGGTAATCTTACTCCATACTGCACTGCACCCCTCCAGACTTAAGACGGAGGGGGTCGGAGTATTTATTTAACCTTTATTTAACTAGGCAAGTCAGTTAAGAACAAATTCTTATTTACATGACAGCATACCACGGCCAAACCAGGACGGCGCTGGGCCAATTGTGCGCCGCCCTATGGGACTGCCAATCACGGCCGGATGTGACTCAGCCTGGATTCGAACCAGGGACTGTAGTGTCGCCTCTTGCACAGAGATGCAGTGCTTTAGACCGCTGCACCACTCGGGAACCCCAAGAGAGTGATATATTAGTGAGGTGGAAAAAGTACAGGAGAATGAGCGAGGGAGGGAGAAAAGGAGAGAGAGGTGAAGAGGAGCGGAAGCAGAGTGAAGGACCGGGAGAACACAAAGGTGTTGAGTGAGTGGAAGGACACAGAGAGGGAGGGAGCGAGGGAGAGAAAGAATAGAGTGAGAACAAGAGAAAACAATACAAAAGGAAAGAGAAAGCTAGAGAGAGACAGCATGTGAGACAAAGGAAAGAGGAGAGGTAAAGATGAACAGATTATGAGGGAGACTTGGTACCACCCAGGGAGAGTGACCTATGATGGTAGCCCTTTCCAGTGATGCTGATTAGATGGTGGATAGTAGAGAGAAAGGAGAGATAAATTAAGCTAGAGAGATAAAGGGGTGTTGACCCTTACAAGTGATGCTGATTTGATGGTGGAGAAGTTGTTGTGGCGGTAGTTGTGTGCCTGGCTCATGTCAGAGGATAATGGCATCAGCTCCGGCCTGAGGTCAGGTTTCAGACCATTATCCCAGTTATACCTGTGGTCCTGAGGAGAGAGGGCGAGAGAGAGACAGGAGAAATGTTGAATTTCATGGCCTGTAACTTCAAAACCTAAATGTAACTGTAGTTGATATAATTGAACGTTGCATTATTGGCAGCCAAATGATTCTTCATATAGGGCGTCTGGCGGACAGGATAGGTATGGTGGTTGTTCTCTCATAGTTCTGTAGCGCCACAGGTTGGAAGTGAACAGTTTTGTACTGAACTCAAGCCAACGTTAGATGGTTAGACTTCCAAATTGGAGTGTGTATAAACCTACATATGTCAGTTCATGACCGGTTGACCAGTTAGTGCCTTCAGAAATGATTCATTTTACACATTTTGTTGTGTTACAGCCTGAATTTAAAATTGATTAAATTGATGTTTGTTGTCACTGGCCTACACACTAAACCCCATAGTGTCAAAGTTGAATTATGTTGTAATTTTAAATGTATTATTAATTAAAAATGAAAAGCTTAAAATGTCTTCAGTCAACCCCTTTGTTATGGCAAGCCTAAATAACAAGGCACATAATAAGTTTCATCACTCTTGTGTGCAATAAATCAAATCAAGTGTTATTAGTCACATGCTCCGAATACAACAGGTGTAGACCTTAAAGTGAAATGCTTACTTACAAGCCCTTAACCAACAATGCAGTTAGGAAAATATTTACTAAATAAACTAAAGTAAAAATTAAATAAAAAGTAACACAATAAAATAACAATACCGAGGCAATATACAGGGGGTACCGGTACCGAGTCAATGTGCGGGGGTACAGCTGAGTCGAGGTAATTTGTACATGTAGGTAAAGTGACTATGCATAGATAATAAACAGCGAGTAGCAGCAGCGTGAAAACAAAGTGGGGGTTGGGGGATAAATGTAAATAGTCCGGGTGGCCATTTTAATAATTGTTCAGAAGTTTTATGGCTTGGGGGTAGAAGCTGTTAAAGAGCCTTTTGGACCTAGACTTGGCGCTCCGGTACCACCTGCCATGAAGTAGCAGAGAGAACAGTCTATAACTTGGGTGACTGGAGTCTTTGACCATTTTTTGGGCCTTCCTCTGACACCTAGTATATAGGTCCTGGATGGCAGGAAGCTTGGCCCCAGTGATGTACTGGGCCATTCGCACTACCCTCTGTAGCGCCTTACGGTCGGATGTCGAGCAGTTGCCATACCAGGCGGTGATGCAACCGGTCAGGATACTCTCAATGGTGCAGCTGTATAACTTTTGAGGGTCTGGGGACCCATGCCAAATCTTTTCAGTCTCCTGAGGGGGAAAAAGTGTTGTCGTGCCCTCTTCACGACTGTCTTGGTGTGTTTGGACCATGATAGTTTGTTGGTGATGTGGACACCAAGGAACTTGAAACTCTCGACCCGCTCCACTACACTCCCTTCGATGTGAATGGGGTGTGTTTAGCCATCCTTTTCCTGTAATCCACGATCATCTCCTTTGTCTTGCTCACGTTGAGGGAGAGGTTGTGGTCCTGGCACCACACTGCCAGGTCTCTGACCACCTCCCTATAGGCTGTCTTATCGTTGCCACTATTGTGTCGTCAGCAAACTTAATGATGGCGTTGGAGTCATGCTTGGCCACGCAGTCGTGGGTAAACAGGGAGTACAGGAGGGGACTAAGCAAGCACCACTGAGGGGCCCCCGTGTTGAGGATCAGCGTGGCAGATGTGTTGTTGCCTACACTTACCACCTGAGGGCGGCCCGTCAGGAAGTCCAGGATCCAGTTGCAGAGGGAAGTGTTTAGTCCCAGGGTCCTCAGCTTAGTGATGGGCTTTGCGGGCCTTGTGAATGTTGACCTGTTTAAAAGGTCTACGGCTATGGAGAGCGGGATTACACAGTCATCCGGAACAGCTGGTGCTCTCATGCATGCTTCAGTGTTGCTTGCCTCGAAGCAAGCATAAAAGGCATTTAGCTCGTCTGGTAGGCGCACATCACTGGGCACATCGCGGCTTGGTTTCCTTTTGTAGTCGGTAAAAGTTTGCAAGCCCTGACACATCCGGTGAGCGTCTCAGCCGGGGTAGTAGGATTCAATCTTAGTCCTGTATTGATGCTTTGCCTGTTTGATGGTTCGTCTGAGGGCATAGCGCGATTTCTTATAAGCGTCCGGATTAGTGTCCCTCTCTTAGCTCGGTGCGGATGCTGCCTGTAATCCATGGCTTCTGGTTGGGATATGTACATATTGTCAATGTAGGCACGACGTCGTCGATGCACTTATTGATGAAGCCGGTGACTGAGGTGGTATACTCCTCAATGCCATTGGATGAATCCCGGAACATATTCCAGTCTGTGCTAGCAAAACAGTCCTGTAGCATAGCATCCGTATCATCTGACCACTTCCGTATTGAGCGAGTCACTAGTGCTTCCTGCTTTAGTTTTTAATTGAAAGCAGGAATCAGGAGGATAGAATTACGGTCATATTTGCCAAATGGAGGGTGAGCTTTGTATGCATCTCTGTGTGTGGAATAAAGGAGGACTTTTTTTCTTCTCCGGTTGCACGTGACATGCTGGTAGAAATAAGGTAAAATGGATTGCCTGCATTAAATTCCCCGGCCACTAGGAGCGCCGCTTCTGGATGAAGGAAAGGGGGATACCTAGTCAGTTGTACTACTGAATGCATTCAACTGAAATGTGTCTTCCACATTTAACCCAACCCCTCTGAATCAGAGAGGTGCGGAGGGCTGCCATAATCGACATCCATGTCAACGGCGCCCGGGGAACAGTGGGTCAACTGTCTTGCTCAGGGGCAGAGCGACAGATTATTTATTACCTTGTCAGCTCAAGGATTCAATTCAGCAACCTTTCAGTTACAGGCCCAACGCTCTAACCACTAGGCTACCTGAACATTTTCTTGTTTGCTTATGGCCTTATACAGCTTGTTGAGTGCGGTCTTAGTGCCAGCATCGGTTTGTGGTGGTAAATAGACGGCTACAAAAAATATAGATGAAAACTCTCTTGGTAGATAGCAGAGGTGTGGACTCGAGTCACATGACTTGGACTCGAGTCAGACTCGAGTCACAAATATGATGACTTGCAACTCAACTTTGACACCAATGACTCGTGACTTGACTTAGACTTGAGCCCTTTGACTTGAACTGACTTGATACCCTCCCCAAGCCCAAATATAAAAATGATGCTATTAAAAAGTGTGCAGCGCATCAACTCTTCATTTAACGGATTGCAGTTTGAATCGGACAGCAGCCAAGCAAATTGTGCCAGCTGAGAAAAAGTTGTGAGTGGCAGTGCAGAGGAACGTCGGCGAGTGAATTCAGATGGAGCACTTGGAAAGATGATACCCAAAGTTATTATTTTCGGATATAAAGACTACGCTGTATCAACTAAAAATGGATTGCAACTTGCAAAACATGCGGGAAGAAAATGACAGACGGAGGCGCAACAATTTCCAACTTTGTTCGACATTTGAAGCTGCACAAAGAACGGTAATTCGTCGCTAATATAGCCGACAGCTATATCATTCATAACTTTGCCAGTGTTTGCATGTTGACTAACGTAATGTTAAGTCAATGCAACTCCACTCAGTCAGTCAGTGCGGGAATGTGATCACTGCACCCAAAATTGAGCTACAACTGGCTAGGCAGTTGGTAGCCTAAATCCTGCCTGATGTTATTGCTGTTCCTAAAGCCATTGACATATGTTAGCCAACTGTAACCACACACATTCTTATGGCTACTCATGTATTTCCATGGAAATAAAGTTTATTTGGAAAGTAATAAATATATTTTTTTAAAGCATTCATGATTTGCGTAAACATAATATACTAACTATTACTCTTGTTAAAAATATGAAATGGTATTACATTTCGTGAAGAGCACATTATGACTTGTTTAGGACTCGAAACTCAAAGTTAAAGACTTGAGACTTGACTTGATACTTGCCGGTCTTGACTTGAGACTTGACTCGGACTTGCCTGTCTTGACTTGGGACTTGAGTGCTAAGACTTGAGACTTACTTGTGACTTGTAAAACAATGACTTGGTCCCACCTCTGGTAGATTGTGTGGTCTACAGCTTATCATGAGGTACTGTACCTCAGGCGAGCAATACCTTGAGACCTCTTTAATATTAGACATGGCGCACCAGCTGTTATTGACAAATAAACACACACCCCCAGCCCTCGTCTTACCAGACGTAGCTGTTCTGTCCTGCCGATGCACAGAAAACCCAGCCAACTGTATATTATTCGTGTCGTCATTCAGCCACGACTCGGTGAAACATAAGATATTACAGTTTTTAATGTCCCGTTGGTAGGATAGTCTCGAACGGAGATCATCGAGTTTATTTGCCAGGGTTTGCACGTTGGCCAATAGAATGGATGGTAGAGGCGATTTACAAACAATGTGAAAAAAACAAAAAATAGCACAATTGGTTAGGAGCCCATAAAACGGCAGCCATCCCCTCCGGCCTGTACAGAATAAAAATATTCCAAAATATGCATCCTGTTTGCAGCAAGGCACTAAAGTAATACTGCAAAAAATGTGTCAAAGCAAATTACTTTTTGTCCTGAATACAAAGTGTTATGTTTGGGGCAAATCCAATACAATATATTACTGTATAACACACAATATTTTCATAGTGGCGGCTGCGTCATGTTTTGGGTATGCTTGTAATCATTAAGGACTGGGGAGTTTTTCAGGATAAAAAATAAACAGAATAGAGCTAACCACAGGCAAAATCCTAAAGGAAAACCTGGTTCAGTCTGATTTCCACCAGACACTGGGAGATTAACTCACCTTTCAGCAGGACAATAACCAAAAACAAGGCCAAATATACACTGGAGTTACTTACCAAGAATGTGTGGCCGAGCAACAGTTTTGACTTAAATCTACTTGAACATGTATTGCAAAACCTGAAAATGACTGTCTAGCAATGATCAACAACCAATTTGACAGAGCTTGAATAATTTTTTTAAATAATAATGGGCAAATGTTGGATAATCCAGGTGTGGAAAGCTCTTAAGACTTACCCAGAAAGACTCAAAAGGTGATTCTAACATGTATTAACTTATCTAATCAAGATACTGTATATTAGAGTTTTATTTTACAAATGTACATTTTTTTTCTTCCACTTTCACATGAGTATTTTGTGTAGACCATTGACAAAAAATGACAACTAAATCAATTTTAATCCCACTTTGTAAAACAACAAAACGTGGAAAGAGTAAAGGGGTGTGAATACTTTCTGAAGGCACTGTACATGTATGAAAAGGAACTCTTTATCAGTGTGAATCTATAGACAGACAACATGCCACCTTCTCTTGTTCCTATACACCCATGCTGGCCTTGTGGCATATCAGCAACCCGTACACCCATCGTTAATAACAGTTAACTAAACGATAAAGACCAGGAAAGATATGTGGCTGAAGAGGAGGAAACAAACATCTCATCATCTGCAAGTTTGAAGTGTGTGTGTGAGTGTGCCTGTGTATTCTGTGCTGCGATGCCTGAGACATGCAGGGTATTCAGAATGAATGTCAAGCATTCAGCAGTGTGTCCAGCTCAACCCTCAGCCTGTGTGGCAACGCCAGGCGAGAGAAGAGAAGAGGAGAGGTCAGGGCATATTTGTTCTCAAAGTGTGATTCACAGGAGTGATGAACTCTGTCTGTGTGCTGTGTGTGTGTGTGTGTGTGTGTGTGTGTGTGTGTGTGTGTGTGTGTGTGTGTGTGTGTGTGTGTGTGTGTGTATCATCTTTACAGGAATCAAGCTGAGCAGCATTTTAAAAGTGGAAGAATGAATCTTTGGTTTCCATGGCATCAGTGTTTTTAATTGAAGGGTGTTGGGTTTGGTTAGGTTAATATAGTATGATTATATGAATACCGCGGCGAGGTTGGTTCTGTTTGTGTGTGTCATTATTTGGGTGAGGGTTGGAGGGTATCGCTATCCCTCCTGTGTGTCATTATTTGGGTGAGGGTTGGAGGGTATAGCTATCCCTCCTGTGTGTATGAGCGTTTGTACATCCCTGAGAGCTGTCATTCTTCAGGACTTGGGTTTAAGTTTGGTGTAGGTGGTTGTTGGCTGGCTGGCTGGCTGGCTAGATTAAGGGGCTAGATGAGTAGTACCTTCTTGATGTGTGTGTTCATGTTTGTTTGTGTCATTCTTGAGGACGTGGGTAGTGTTGGAGTGAGTGACTAGCTGGAGGGACACTGATGGTGCTAGTTTTATAGTGTGTGTCTCTCCTGCTGTCCGGCCGTCTCTCTCCTTCTTGGTGTGTGTGTGCGTGTATGCTAGCGTATGTCGCTCTCTCTCACTCTGTCAGTGTTACTTTCTAGGTGTGTGTGAGTGTATGTGTGTGTGTTTCTCTCTCTCTGTCAATAATACCTTCTTGGACTGTGCGGAGGACTCTAAGCTGCTGTCGTAGTCGTGGTGCATCATGGTCATGTCGGAGCAGCTCTCGTCTAGGACCTCCTGCATGCTGTTGACGCTGCTGCTCTGGCTTCCTGTACTGACTGAGGTGCTGGGGAGGGAGTGGTTACTGCCCAGGCTGTTCATCTTACAGCTGGCCTGCTCACAGTCCTGGAAGAGAGAGAGATGGTAATCAGTATACACACACTGTGGGAAATATACACACACACCCCTTGCCACTTCCCACCCCTCAACTGTAAATATGGGTTTACAAATAGCCTCATTAAGCTTGGAGTGACCTTGATACAGCAGACAATGTCCTGCCATCCAGAGGGCAACAGAGTCAAAGTCATGCTAAATAGCCCATTAACCCCCATTTGTTTAAATGGGGGACATTTCACCTGGACAGACAGTATCGATGTCAGTCCTGTCCGTTTCTGTGTCCGTGTCCGTCCATCCTGACAGGATCAGCATGCTTGAGTGTGTCATACAAAACAGAGCGTGTGGCAGTGAGGAGAGACCCCAGCACAGGGAAATCAAAACCAGAATGTCTAGAAATGTGTTAATTTCTATTCTTATTAAGCTCTTCATAATTGTAAGGGCAAAAAAATGGTTGGAGAACTGAGACGCTGGGCTATACAACAGGGTACACATGACTCTGTATCATTGTTCCTTCGCCCTAGTTCAAGACAGGTGAACAGGAGGACAGCGGTTTTCTTCATGTCAATCTTTGTTGACCTCTGGGACAACTACAGTATTCCATTTGTGCCAGACCATAACAGGAGTTCAGTAGACTCCAGAGGCTTATCCACCCTGACACACAATGGCATTGTTTTAATATTATATTCATGTAATCAAATGTTTTACTGACATGTTTTATAGTAAAGTAAGAATATTAGTGGTTATAGTCAATGTACAGTTGAAGTCGGAAGTTTACATACACTTAGGTTGGAGTTATTAAAACTAGTTTTTTAACCACTCCACAAATGTCTTGTTAACAAACTATAGTTTTGGCTAGTCGGTTAGGACATCTACTTTGTGCATGACAAGTCATTTTTCCAACAATTGTTTACAGACAGATTATTTCACTTATAACTCACTGTATCACAATTCCAGTGGGTCAGAAGTTGACATACACTAAGTTGTCTGTGCATTTAAACAGCTTGGAAAATTCCAGAAAATGATATAATGGCTTTAGAAGCTTCTGATTGACTCAAATTATGTCAATTAGCCTATTGGAGGTGTACCTGTGGATGTACTTCAAGGCCTACCTTCAAACTCAGTGCCTCTTTGCTTGACATCATGGGAAAATCTAAAATCAGCCAAGAAAAATCGTAGACCTCCACAAGTCTGGTTCATCCTTGGGAGCAATATCCAAATGCCTGAAGGTACCACGTTCATCTGTACAAACAATAGTACGCAAGTATAAACACCATGGAACCACGCAGCCGTCATACCGCTCAGGAAGGAGATGCGTTCTGTCTCCTAGAGATGAACGTACTTTGGTGCGAAAAGTGCAAATCAATCCCAGAACAACAGCAAAGAACCTTGTAAAGATGCTGGAGGAAAAAGGTACAAAAGTATCTATATCCACAGTAAAACAAGTCCTATACCGACATAACCTGAAAGGCCGCTCAGCAAGGAAGAAGCCACTGCTCCAAAACCACCATAAAAAAGCCAGACTACTGTTTGCAACTACACATGGGGATAAAGATCATACTTTTTGGAGAAATGTCCTCTGGTCTGATGAAACAAAAATAGAACTGTTTGGCCATAATGACCATTGTTATGTTTGGAGGAAAAAGGGGGAGGCTTGCAAGCCGAAGAACACCATCCCAACCTTGACGCAAGGGGATGGCAGCATCATGTTGTGGGGGTGCTTTGCTGCAGAAGGGACTGGTGCACTTCACAAAATAGATGGCATCATGAAGCAGGACAATTATGCGGATATATTGAAGCAACATCTCAAGACATCAGTCAGGAAGTTAAAGCTTGGTCGCAAATGGGTCTTCCAAATGGACAATGACCCCAAGCATACTTCCAAAGTTGTGGCAAAATGGCTTAAGGACAAAAAAGTCAAGGTATTGGAGTGGCCATCACAAAGCCCTGACCTCAATCATATAGAAAATTTGTGGGCAGAACTGAAAAAGTGTGTGCGAGCAAGGAGGCCTACAAACCTGACTCAGTTACACCAGCTCTGTCAGGAGGAATGGGCCAAAATTCACCCAACTTATTGTGGGAAGCTTGTGGAAGGCTACCCAAAACGTTTGACCCAAGTTAAACAATTTAAAGGCAATGCTACGAAATACTAATTGAGTGTATGTAAACTTCTGACACACTGGGAATGTGATGAAAGAAATAAAAGCTGAAATAAATAATTCTCTCTACTATTATTCTGACATTTCATATTCTTAAAATGAAGTGGTGATCCTAACTGACCTAAAACAGAATTTTTACTAGGATTAAATGTCAGGAATTGTGAAAAACTGAGTTTAAATGTATTTGGCTAAGGTGTATGTAAACTACTGACTTCAACTGTCCTTCCTCCTCATCCTCTCCTCCTCCTCCTCCTCCTCTTCTTATCCTCTCCCCTTCCCAGGTCTCCCCTTCCTCTCCCCCTCCTGGCTCTCCCTTCCTCCTCCTCCCATCCTCTCCTCTCCCCTTCCCAGCTCTCCCCTTCCTGGCTCCCCCTTTCCATCCTCACCTCCTCCTCCTCCTGGCTCTCCCCCATGTGTTTTTCCTGATAAAGGATCTTCTTCATTTTACGGTACTGCAGGTTGTCCAGCTCCCTCACCGCGTCCTTGGTCCTCTGGATCAGATCCATGAGGACCCGCGGGGGGCGCTCCAGACGTACAAAGTCATGCTGGGGAGAAAAGAGAGGTTACAGGTTAGAGCAAACAAGGGGGTCGCCTGATATGAAAATGGGGTCGCGGAAGAATTTCCAAAATCCTGATAAAAAATAATAATAATAATATCAAAATATATACAGAATATATTATAATATCGTCTTTGTATGTCAATCATTTTAATGTGGTTAACCTTAAAAATGGAAATGAAAATGATTAAAATCTAAAAGGTGAAATTCAACCAGAAAGCAACCTTATATCATAGGAAAAGGTGGCACTTAACCGTTGCACTTGAATCATCCCCACGGTGAATGGCTAGGCCCACTACGCTATGACACCACACACTATTGCAGAGACTTTGATACTAGCAGCTGTATTTGGTATGGTGAAAACAATGTGGGGAGTCAAAGGCACATACACTCATTTCTATATCATGAGTTGAAATAAAAGAGCCCCGAAATTTTCCACACACACAAAAATCTAATCTCTCTCAAATTCTGTATACAAATTTTCTAACAACCCTGTTAGTGAGCATTTCTCATTTGCCAAGATAATCCATCCACCTGATAGGTGTGGCATATCAAGAAACTGATCAAAACGGCATTTGGTATTTTATTAGGATCCCCATTAGCTGTTGCAAAACCATGAGCATTACACAGGTGCACACTGGGCAGTTTTGTAACACAACACAATGCCACAGACATCTCAAAATGTTGCGGGAGCGTGCAATTGGCATGCTGACTGTAGGAATGTCCACCAGAGCTGTGCCAGAAAATGTAATGCTCATTTCTCTACGATAAGCCGCCTCCAGTAATTTTAGAGAATTTGGCAGTGCGTCCAACCGGCTACACAACAGCAGACCACGTGTAACCACGCCAGCCCAGGACCTCTACATCCGGCTTGTTCACCTCCGGGATCGTCGGAGACCAGCCACTCAGACAGCTGATGAAACAGTGGGTTTGCATAAGCAAAGAATTTCTGCATAAACTATCTCAGGGAAGCTCATCTGCATGCTCGTCGTCCTCACCAGGGTCTTGGCTTGACCACAGTTCGGCGTCGTAACAGACTTCGGGGGGCAAATTCTCCTTTAATGGCCACTGGCATGTTGGAGAGGTGAGCTCTTCATGGATGCATCCCGGTTTCAACTGTACTGGGCAAATGGCAGTGTATGGCGTTTTGCGGGCGAGTGGTTTGCTAATGTAAATAGTGTCCTATGGTGGCGGTGGGGTTATGGTATGGGCAGGTATAAGCTACAGACAACAAATACAAGGCCCCATGTCACAAGGATTTGTACACAATTCCTGGAAGCTGAAAATGGTCCAATAGCCTGCATACTCACCAGACATATCACCCATTGAGCATGTTTGCGATGGTCTGGATCAACGTGTACGACAGCGTGTTCCAGTTCCCGCCAATATCCAACAACTTTGCATAGCCATTGAAGAGGAGTGGGTCAACATTCCACAGGTCACAATCAACAGCCTGATCAACTCTATGTGAAGGAAATGTGTCGTGCTGCATGAGGCCAATGGTGGTCACAAGGTATCTGTGACAACACAACTGATTGGCTCAAATGCTTTAAGAAGGAAAGAAATTCCAACAAATGAACTATTAACAAGGCACACATGTTAATTAAAATGCATTCCAGGTGACTACCTCATGAAGCTGGTTGAGAGAATGCCAAGAGTGTGCAAAGCTGTCATCAAGGCAAAGGGTGGCTACTCTAAGAATCTCATATATAAAATATATTTTGATTTGTTTAACACTTTTTTGGTTATGATTCCATGTGTTATTTCATAGTTTTGATGTCTTCACTATTATTCTACAATGTAGAAAATAGTACAAATAAAGAAAAACCCTGGAATGAGTAGGTGTGTCCAAACTTTTGACTGGTACTGTATATATCAATACATGTGATTTCTATCTGAAAGAAAATCTCTGAAAGATCTCTATTGTCCATTGGTCACTAGAGGGCGCCTGTGGGTTATTCAACCTATATAGAGTCCCTATCTAGGTTTAGCAGGAATACATCCTATAGAGACTAAAGGACATAAGGGACAGAGCGGTAGCCCGCCCCCACGCCTGCCAGGGGACCCCCATTGATTTTGTTAGTAATTCTCACTCAGATATCATACTGACATGGCATAAGTCTATACAAAATGTGGACAATTGCAGGAAATTAGCTTAGTAATTGCAAAAATGTCTCTCCACCCCATGGCAAAATGGGTAGAATTGCATGAAATGTGTTATAAAATTGCAGAAAACTTGTTTTAAAACTGCACATTTTCTCTACATCCCATGGGAAAATTATCCACCGCCAAGAGGCGGACAACTAAAATGTTTTGCCGTGAGGTAGGGGGCCCACCAACCAATTCTTGCTTTGGACCCCCAAAAGGCACAAGCCGCCACCCACCCACACACATAAAAAAAATATTTGCTAAATGAAATGTAATGTATGCAATGCCTGTGTGTCTCCCTGCACACCTATCTGACAAATACTGGCTAGGTAATGTAATGTAATGTAAAGTACTCTCATTCAGCAGCACACTGATGACATCATCATCTGGAAATAGAGATGACACATTTTCCCGTTTTCAAACAAACGGATGGAGATAGAGAAAGATGGAGAGAGGGACTGAACAAGTGAGTGAGAGAATGAGAGCTCCCATGGACCAGGGGGCTGGGAGAGAGAAGGGGAAAAGGAGAGAATGAGAGCTCCCATGGACCAGGGGGCTGGGAGAGAGAAGGGGAAAAGGAGAGAATGAGAGCTCCCATGGACCAGGGGCTGGGAGAGAGAAGGGGAAAAGGAGAGAATGAGAGCTCCCATGGACCAGGGGGCTGGGAGAGAGAAGGGAAAAGGAGAGAATGAGAGCTCCCATGGACCAGGGGGCTGGGAGAGAGAAGGGGAAAAGGAGAGAATGAGAGCTCCCATGGACCAGGGGGCTGGGGGAGAGAAGGGGAAAAGGAGAGAATGAGAGCTCCCATGGACCAGGGGGCTGGGGGAGAAGGGGAAAAGGAGAGAATGAGATGCATTTGCTCTTTTTGTTTTGGTTGTGTTTCACATTATTTTGTGCCCAATAGAAATGAATCGTAAATAATGTATTGTGTCACTTTTTTATAGTAAATAAGAATATAATATGTTTCTAAACACAACTACTGTAATGTGGATGCTACCATGATTACGGATAATCCGGAATGAATCGTGAATAACGATGAGTGAGAAAGTTAGACACACACATTTCATAACCTCTCACTGTCACAATAACAGGGCGTCTGTAATTGTCTCCCTCAGTGGAAGTGGAACCTGAAGGGAAAGCATCTGTTGACAACACAGGGGCACAGATTAGTGACCTGACTCCTAAAGAGCTCAAAGAGGGGCGGCGGGCAATGAGCATGTGTGTTTTTTAATTAGGGGCTCGAGGGGCAGTGATGTGAATGCCCCCTGCCCGACTCAGATTAGGAGGAAGTTGCCTACTAGACACTGGCCCAAGGTCAGCCTCACTAATAGTTAAGGTACACATCTACCCAGAGCTCCAGACTAGCCCCCCACCGTCTCATCACCTCCAGCCCACTAACCCCTACAGTCCCTGGGCAACCAGATAAAAAATGACAAGCCCCCTGGCTGGAACCCTGGAGAGTGAGAGTGACAACCAACCAAGAACGTAAAACCCTTAGCAGGCAGTTCGGATTACCTGTCGGCCAATCAAACTAAAATATCAACTCTCCATTACACAGCCAGGCACACAATGAACACAACATGCACAAATTAAC
Source organism: Salmo salar (assembly GCF_965601325.2). NCBI lineage: Eukaryota > Metazoa > Chordata > Actinopteri > Salmoniformes > Salmonidae > Salmo > Salmo salar. Next base: position 3,844,956 of record NC_138310.1, read on the forward strand.
ACACAAAATCAAATCAAATTATTGGTCACATACACATATTTAGCAGATGTTATTGCGGGTGTAGTGAAATGCTTGTGTTCCTAGCGCCAACAGTGCAGTAATATCTAACAATTCACAACAATACAGACTAATCTGAAAGAATGAAATTAAGAAATATATAAATATTAGGACGAGCAATGTCGGAGTGGCATTGACTAAAATACAGTAGAACAGAATACAGCATACATATGAAATGAGTAAAGCAGAATGTAAACATTATTAAAGTGACTAGTGTTCCATTATTAAAGTGGCCAGTGATTCCATGTCTATGTATGTAGGGCAGCAGCCTGTAAGGAGCAGAGTTGAATAACCGGGTGGTAGCCGGCTAGTGATGGCTATTTAACAGTCTGATGGCCTTCAGAAAGAAGCTGTTCTTCAGTCTCTCGGGCACCCAGCTTTGATGCACCTGTACTGACCTCACCTTCTGGATGATAGTGGGGTGAACAGGCAGTGGTTCGGCTGGTTGATGTCCTTGATGATCTTTTTGGCCTTCCTGTGACATCAGGTGCTGTAGGTGTTCTGGAGGGCAGGTAGTTCGCCCCCGGTGATGTGTTGGGCACACCGCACCACCCTCTAGAGAGCCCTGCGGTTGCGGGCGGTGTAGTTGCCATACCAGGTGGTGATACATCCCAACAGGATGCTCTCAATTATGCATCTCTAAAAGTTGGTGAGGGTCTAAGGGGCCAAGCCAAATTTCTTCAGCCGCCTGAGGTTGAAGAGACGCTGTTACGCCTTCTTCACCACACTGTCTGTGTGGGTGGATCCTTTCAGATCGTTGGTGATGTGTACCTTCTCCACTGCAGTCGCATCGATGTGGATAGGACATGCTTTCTCTGCTGTTTCCTGAAGTCCACGATCAGCTTCTTCATTTTGTTGACGTTGAGGTTATTTTCCTGGCACCACGCCGCCAGGGCCCTCACCTCCTCCCTGTAGGCTGTCCCGTCATTGTTTTGTAATTAGCCCTACAACTGTTGTGTTGTCTACAAACTTGATAATTGAGTTGGAGGCATGCGTGGCCACGCAGTCATGGGTAAACAGGAAGTACAGGAGGGGGCTGAGCACGCACCCTTGTGGGGCCCCAGTGTTGAGGATCAGCAAAATGGAGGTGTTGTTTCATACCTTCACCATCTGGGGGCGGCCCGTCAGGAAGTCCAGGACCCAGTTGCACAGGGCGGGGTTCAGAACCAGGGCTCCAAGCTTAATGATGAGCTTGGAGGTACTATGGTTCCCTGTGGCTCAGTTGGTAGAGCATGGTGTTTGCAACGCCAGGGTTGTGGGTTCGATTCCCACGGGGGGCCAGTACAAAAACAAATTATATATATATATTTTTTTAAATGCATGAAATTAAATGTATGAAATGTAGGCATTCACTACTATAAGTCGCTCTGGATAAGAGCGTCTGCTAAATGACTAAAATGTAAATGTAAAATGTGTTGAAGGCTGAGCTATAGTCAATGAACAGCATTTTTACATAAGTATTCCTCTTGTCCAGATGGGATAAGGCAGTGTGCAGTGCGATGGCGATTGCATCGTCTGTGGATCTATTGGGAGGTATGCAAATTGAAGTGGGTCTAGGGTGTCAGGTAAGGTAGAGGTGATATGATAGTAACTAGCCTCTCAAAGCACTTCATGACGACAGAAGTGAGTGCTACGAGACGATAGTCATTTAGTTCAGTTACCTTTGTTTTCTTGGGTACAGGAACAATGGTGGACATCTTGAAACAAGTGGGGACAGTAGTCTGGGATAGGGAGAGATTGAATATGTCCGTAAACATTCCAGCCAGCTGATCTGTGCATGCTCTGAGGACGCGGCTAGGGATGCCGTCTGGGCCGGCAGACTTGCGAGGGTTAATACGTTTAAATGTATTTTTCACGTCGGCCACGGAGAACGAGAAGCCACAGTCCTTGGGAGCGGGCCGCGTCGGTGGCACTGGTGTTATCCTCAAAGAGGGCGAAGGTGTTTAGCTTGTCTGGGAGCAAGACGTCAGTGTCCTCGACGTGGCTGGTTTTCCCTTTGTAATCCATGATTGTCTGCAGACCCTTCCACATACGTCTCGTGTCTGAGCCATGGAATTGCGATTCCACTTTGTACTGACATTTTGCCTGTTTGATTTCATTATGGAAGGCATAACTACACTGTTTGTATTCAACCATATTCCCAGTCACCTTCCCATGGTTAAATGCGGTGGTTTGCTCTTTCAGTTTTGCGTGAATGCTTCCATCTAGCCACGGTTTTTGATTTGAGTAGATTTGAATATTCACAGTGGGAACAAGATCAGCTATACACTTCCTGATGAACTCAGTTACCATGTCAGTGTATACATCAATGTTATTCTCAGAGGCTACCTGGAACATATCCCAGTCTGCATGATCAAAATAATCTTGAATCATAGATTCCGATTGGTCAGACCAGCATTGAATAGACCTTAGCACGGGTACTTCCTGCTTGAGTTTCTGCCTATAGGAAGGGATGCGCAAAATGGAGTTATGATCTGATTTGCCGAATGGAGGGCGGGGAGGGCCTTGTAGGGATCCCGGAAGTTGGAGTAGCAGTGGTCGAGTGTTTTAGCAGCGCAAGTACTAGAGTCAATGTGTTAGAACTTCGGTAGCATTTTCCTCAAATTTGCTTTGTTAAAATCCCCAGCTACAATTAATGCAGCCTCAGGATATGTGGTTTCCTGTTTGCACAAAGTCCAGTGTAGTTCCTTGCGGGCCGTCGTTGTATCGACTTGAGGGGGAATATACACGGCTGTGACTATAACCGAAGATAATTCTCTTGGGAGGTAATAGGGTTACAGCATTTGATTGTGAGGTATTCTAGGTCGGGTGAACAAAAGGACTTGAGTTTCTGTATGTTATCATAATCACACCATGAGTAGTTAATCATGAAACATACACCCATGCCTTTCTTCTTCCCGGAGAGTTCTTTATTCCTGTCTGCGCGATGTACTGAGAACCCAGCTGGCTGTATGGATGGGGACAGTATATCTGGAGAGGGCCATGATTCCGTGAAACAGAGTATGTTGTATGTTACAGTCCCTGATGTCTCTCTTGAAGGAGATCCTTGCCCTGAGCTCGTCTACTTTATTATCCAGAGACTGAACATTAGCAAGTAATAGACTCGGAAGCGATGGATGTGCACGCCTCCTGAGTGGGACTAGAAGTCCACTCTGAATACCTCTTCTCAGCCGGCGGCGTCTTGGAGCGGCCTCTGGGATAAGTTAAATTGCCCTGGGGGGTAAGAACAAATGATCCAATTTGGGAAAGTCGTATTCCTGGTCGTAATGGTGGTGAGTTACCGCCGCTCTGATATCCAAAAGTACTTTCCGACTTTATGTAATAACACAAAAAACATTCTGGGCTAATAATGTAAGAAATAACACACAAAAAAACAAATACTGCAAAGTTGCTCAGGAGCTAGAAGCAGAGCTGCCATGTCTGTCGGAGCCATCTTTGTCTTACACACACGCACATGCACACAATGAACACAGGTGAGCACAGTGTATTGGCAGATCAGGACGTACAAATGACAAAGACTGTGTGTCTGTGCTTTTGTGCTCTAACTCATGGGGGTCTATGGGGGCTGACTTCAGCTTTCATTGTGCGTCAAGGGGGCTTGGTCAGAATGTTTAGTGTGTCCACAGACAGGCAAGCTTACACTTGAAGCTTTATCAACCTCTAACACGAGATGTAGCACAGCAAAAAATGTTAAATAAAGTTCAAAAACACTAAACAACAAAACCCTAACCCCTGTGGAACCAGTGTATGTGTGTGGAATAACCGCTGTGGAATCTTTGATTAATATTTTCTCTAGAGCTGTGGGAGGCAGTGAGTCATCGACGTGAGTCATCGACGTGAGTCGCGAGTCATCGACGTGAGTCATGCGTCCAAAATGGCACCCTATTCCCTTCTTAGTGCACTACTACCCATAGGGCTCTGGTCAAAAGTAGTGCACTATATAGTGAATAGGATACAATTTGGGACGCAACCATCCAGATGGTCTTTGAGAGACTGACACAGGAAGTGAGGTGTCAGAAATAACAGGAAGTGCACTCACTCTCAGCAGCTCCCCAGACGAGGGTCTGTCCTGAGGAATTTTGAGGAGGCAGCAGTCAACGAAGCTCCGGAAGGGGTCCGACCTCGTAGAAGGATAGAGGGATGGAGAGGTGGAGTGGAGGGACGGAAGAAAGCAGAATGCAACAATGATTAAGCCAGGCACTATAGGCAATAGTAGTCAACATCCACTTTCCCACCTTTCAAACCAGAGTCAGAGCCAAGCGGTGCTTCTATAGTTATTCACCATGTCTGTCAGTGTTATTGAAAGTCCATCATCAAATTCTTTGCATGGGTACATCATACAGTCCACATAGTTGTCTAAATGTTGTACTAGTCTTAGCTCTGGGAGAAACGAGCATAAAGACATAAAGCTGTCACTTTCAACCTTCATCTGTCAGTGTCATACATTCAGTAGTATACACAGAGTCAGGGTTAAGAGAGCACCTGTATTGCTTGTCAACATGACACCTGTCTTCTTTAAGACTAACGCTGCATGGTGATTTTTCTGCTAGTTTCAGCTCTGAGAGACTAAGTTAATGCCAGAGGCCTGTTTGAAACACATCCAACAACACACTGACGAGGGGGCACCCACAGAATTAAATGCAACATTATTATAATGCATCTCTATGGTAGGATCATAACCCTGCTTCACACACTCTTCAGTACAAGGATAGGGCTTTCTTTTAATGCTAATTTGTCAAAGTGTGCATAATCTTTGCATTATGAATAGAAAATCAAACTCATTTCTTGGAGTGAGTGCTACTTGTGAATCTGCTTGCTTTAGGTTTCATAACTGCCACATTGACTCCTACACTGGAGAACAATGAGTAGCACTGTTCAGTAAGGAACATGGACGATGAAAAAACACTTACACCTTCAGGAAAATCCCCTTGTAAAGAGTGACGTATGCTGCCACTTGTTTCAACTGTAGTATAAGGAACTGTATTTGTTGAAAGGAATGTATTCCTAGAGCCATGTAAGTCCTATATCTATCTTGGGTCTAGTAGAAACTCTCACCTTTATGGTGCGATACTACTGTATAGTGGGTGTAGTGCCATGTCATTGTAAATGTTGACATGTAGAGTAATATTGGACTGGATCTTCCTTCTTTGGCAGTCATTACACCATCAGAGGGAGGGGGGGGGGGGGGGGGGGCTAGTGTGATTGTTGCCTGTCTTTCTGCCTCCCTCTTCCTTCTTTCATTCCATCCTTCTGTCTCTCTCCTTGCCTCGCTCCCTCCATACCATGTCTGTCTGTCTCTCTCCCTCTACCTGCCTTGCTCCCTCCATACCATCTGTCTGTCTCTCTCCCTGCCTTGCTACCTCCATACTGTCTGTCTGTCTCTCTCCCTCTCTCTCTACCTGCCTCGCTCCCTCCATACCATCTGTCTGTCTCTCTCTACCTGCCTTGTTCCTCCATACCATCTGTCTGTCTGTCTCTCTCCCTCTCTACCTGCCTTGCTACCTCCATACCATCTGTCTGTCTCTCTCCCTCTCTACCTGCCTTGCTCCCTCCATACCCATCTGTCTCTCTCCCTCCATTCCTCTCTCCATACCATCTGTCTGTCTGTCTGTCTCTCTCCCTCTCTACCTCCCTCTCTCTCCCTAACTCGTTCTCTCCATACCCATCTGTCTGTCTCTCTCCATCCCACTCTCCCTGCCTCGCTCTCTCCAAACCCATCTGTCTGTCTCTCCAGCATCCCTCTCTCCCCCCCTCCCTCCCTCCATACCCATTTGTCTGTCTGTCTCCCTCCATTCCTCTCTCCATCCCCCTCTCCGTCCTACGGAGTGTGGTTTGGTGAATGGTAGATTACAGAAGAAGCCTGTGTACTTGAGCCTGATTCTTTAAATAGGCCTCAGCTAGGCCCCTCAGGTAATTACATAACATATACAATATTTACAGAAGTATGTGTACACCCCTTCAAATGAGTGGATTTGGCTATTTCATCCACACCCGTTGTATAAAATAAATCACACAGCCATGCAATCTCCATGGACAAACATTGGCAGTGGAATGGCCTTACTGAAGATCAGTGACTTTCAACGTGGCACCGTCATAGGATGCCACCTTTCCAAATTTCTGCCCTGCTAGAGCTGCCCCGGTCAACTGTAAATGTTTCTATTGTGAAGTGGAAACGTCTAGGAGCAACAACGACTCAGACGCGAAGTGGTAGGCCACACAAGCTCACAGAACGGGACCACATAGTGCTGAAGCGCGTAGGGCATAAAATAAATGTCTGTCCTTGCAACACTCACTACCAAGTCCCAAACTGTCTCTGGAAGCAACGTCAGCACAATAACTGCTCGTTGGGAGTTTCATGAAATGGGTTTCCATGGCCGAGCAGCCACACACAAGCCTAAGATCACCATGCACAATGCCAAGTGTTGGTTGTAGTGGTGTAAAGCTCGCCACCATTGGATTATGGAGCAGTGGAAATGCGTTTTCTGGAGTTATAAATCACACTTCACCATTTGGCAGTCCGACGGATGAATCTGGGTTTGGCGGATGCCAGGAGAATGCTACCTGCCCAAATGCATAAAGCCAACTGTAAAGTTTGGTGGAGGAGGAATAATGGTCTGGGGATGTTTTTCATGGTGTATGGGCTAGGCCCCTTAGTTCCAGTGAAGGGATATCTTAATGCTACAGCATACAATGACATTCTAGACGATTCTATGCTTCCAACTTTGTGGCAACAGTTTGGGGAAGGCCCTGTCCTATTTCAGCATGACAATGCCCCCGTTCACAAAGCGAGATCCATACAGAAAAGGTTTGTTGAGATCGGTGTGGAAGAACTTTACTGGCCCGCACAGAGCCCTGACCTCAATCCCATCGAACACCTTCGGGATGAATTGGAATGCCGACTGCGAGTCAGGCATAATCACCCAACATCAGTGCCCGACCTCACTAATGCTCTTGTGGCTGAATGGAAGCAAGTCCCAGCAGCAACGTTCCAACATCTAGTGGAAAGCCTTCCCAGAAGAGTGGAGGCTGTTATAGTAGCAAAGGGTGGACCAACTCCATATAAATGCCCATGATTTTGGAATGAGATGTTCAACGAGCAGGTGTCCACATACTTTTGGTCATGTAGTGTACTTTGACTGGGAATTCCAGGGCTGCGAGTGGTTGGGTGTGTGTGTGTGTGGTCACACAGCTCAGTGGAGGGATGGTGATGACTTACCACTCGTTGGACTGCAGCGTGGGAGAGTCGTTCTGGGCAATGTGATATAAGGCACTCATAGCGTTCATGTTGAACAGTGGAGGTTTCCGCTCCGCTATGGAGGGGGGGAGAGAGTTAGGAGGGAGTTCATATCTGGTTGACCAATAGGAAAGATAAGAGATACTATTGACCTAGTAATTCCCATAATCTGTGTGTTTGTATATAAGTGACTGAGTGACTGAGTGAGTGAGTGAGTGAGTGAGTGAGTGAATTTTCACATGCAGTTTCTGAAATAGATAAAGGTCCAAACTAAATCACATGAAAAACAGGATTGAGCAACAATGTGAAGGACTGTCATTCCTCTCGCCAGATGGTGTAGCTACAGTTGAAGTCGGAAGTTTGCATACACTTATGTTGGAGTCATTAAAACTAGTTTTTCAACCACTCCACAAGTTTCTTGTTAACAAACTATAGCTTTGACATTTCTGTTAGGACATCTACTTTGTGCATGACACAAGTAAATTTTACAACAATTGTTTACAAACAGATTATTTCACTTATAACTCACTGTATCTCAAATCCAGTGGGTCAGAAGTTTACATACACTAAGTTGACTGTGCCTTTAAACAGCTTGGAAAATTCCAGAAAATGATGTCATGGCTTTAGAAGCTTCTGATAGGCTAATTGACATCATTTGAGTCAATTGGAGGTGTACCTGTGGATGTATTTCAAGGCCTACCTACAAACTCAGTGCCTCTTTGCTTGACATCATGGGAAAATCAAAAGAAATCAGCCAAGACCTCAGAACGATAAATTGTAAACCTCCACAAGTCTGGTTCATCCTTGGGAGCAATTTCCAAACACTTGAAGGTACCGCATTCATCTGTACAAACAATAGTACGCAAGTATAAACACCATGGAACCACGCAGCCGTCATACCGCTCAGGAGGAGATGCGTTCTGTCTCCTAGAGATGAACGTACTTGGTGCGAAAAGTGCAAATCAATCCCAGAACAACAGCAAAGGACCTTGTGAAGATGCTGGAGGAAACAGGTACAAAAGTACCTATATCCATAATAAAATTAGTCCTATATCGACATAAGCTGAAAGGCCGCTCAACAAGGAAGAAGCCACTGCTCCAAAACCGCAATAAAAAATAAAAAACAGACCACGGTTTGCAGCTGCACATGGGGACAAAGATCGTACTTTTTGGAGAAATGTCCTCTGGTCTGATGAAACAAAAATAGAACTGTTTGGCCATAATGACCATCGTTATGTTTGGAGGAAAAAGGGGGAAGCTTGCAAGCCGAAGAACACCATCCCAACCGTGAAGCACAGGGGTGGCAGCATCATCATATTGTGTGGGGTGCTTTGCTGCAGGAGGGACTGGTACATCATGAAGCAGGAAAATTATGCAGATATATTGAAGCAACATCTCAAGACATCAGTCAGGAAGTTAAAGCTTGGTCGCAAATGGGTCTTCCAAATGGACAATGACCCCAAACATACTTCCAAAGTTGTGGAAAAATGGCTTAAGGACAACAAAGTCAAGGTACTGGAGTGGCCATCACAAAGCCCTGACTCAATCCTATGGAACATTTGTGGGCAGAACTGAAAAAGCGTGTGCGAGCAAGGAGGCCTACAAACCTGACTCAGTTAGACCAGCTCTGTTAGGAGGAATGGGCCAAAATTCACCCAGCTTATTGTGGGAAGCTTGTGGAAGACTACCCAAAATGTTGGACCCAAGTTAAACAATTTAAAGGCAATGCTACCAAATACTAATTGAGTGGATGTAAACTTCTGACCCACTAGGAATGTGACGAAAGAAATAAAAGCTGAAATAAATCATTCTCTCTACTATTATTCTGACATTTCACATTCTTAAAAAAAAGTGGTGATCCAAACTGACCTAAGACAGGGAATTTTTACTAGGATTAAATGTCAGGAATTGTGAGAAACTGAGTTTAAATGTATTTGGCTAAGGTGTATGTAAACTTCCGACTTCAACTGTATGTCTATTTGTTTGACATTCTGAGGCAGGCCAAAACAGTAGGTTATCCTAACAAGTAATGATGCCTCCTGAGATGTCCAAAATAATTTCTACACTAGAAGCTGAGAGGGTGAGTTGCAGGCTTTCTTCTCTACAGGGAGTCAAAGAGGAGTAACTACCCACCAATGCCCTGACTAAGAGCGTCTGCTAAACAACTAAAATGTAAATGTAATTAATAAGTAATGCAGTTTTATGCAGGTGAGTCCCAGTAAAACAGAGGTATGCTAACTCACCCAGTTCTACGCAGGTGATTCCCAGTAAAACAGAAGTACGCTAACTCACCCAGTTCTATGCTGGTGATTCCCAGTAAAACAGAAGTACGCTAACTCACCCAGTTCTATGCAGGTGATTCCCAGTAAAACAGAAGTACGCTAACTCACCCAGTTCTATGCTGGTGATTCCCAGTAAAACAGAAGTACACTAACTCACCCAGTTCTATGCAGGTGATTCCAAGGGACCAGATGTCTATCTTCCCTTCGTACTGACCCTCATCCATGGCTAGGATCACTTCCGGGGCCATCCTGGTACACACAGACGGACGTGCACAGGTGTTAGTGGTGGTACTGACCAGTAAGGTGTTAGTGGCGGTGGTGGTACTGACCAGTCAGGTGTTAGTGGTGGTACTGACCAGTCAGGTGTTAGTGGTATGTTAGGTACTGACCAGTAAGATGTTAGTGTTGTGTTAGGTACTGACTAGTCAGGTGTTAGTGGTACTGACCAGTCAGGTGTTAGTGGCGGTGGTGGTACTGACCAGTCAGGTGTTAGTGGCTATGTTAGGTACTGACCAGTAAGATGTTAGTGTCTGTGTTAGGTACTGACTAATCAGGTGTTAGGGCGGTGGTGGTACTGACCAGTCAGGTGTTAGGTGGGTACTGACCAGTCAGGTGTTAGTGGCGGTGGTGGTACTGACCAGTCAGGTGTTAGTGGCGGTGGTGGTACTGACCAGTAAGTTGTTGGCGGGGTGGTACTGACCAGTAAGTTGTTGGTGGTGGTACTGACCAGTAAGTTGTTGTTGGTGGTGGTGGTGGTACTGACCAGTAAGTCGTTGTTGTTGGTGGTGGTGGTGGTACTGACCAGTAAGTCGTTGTTGTTGGTGGTGGTGGTGGTACTGACCAGTAAGTTGTTGTTGTTGGTGGTGGTGGTGGTACTGACCAGTAAGTTGTTGTTGTTGGTGGTGGTGGTGGTACTGACCAGTAAGTTGTTGTTGTTGGTGGTGGTGGTGGTACTGACCAGTAAGTTGTTGTTGTTGGTGGTGGTGGTGGTACTGACCAGTAAGTTGTTGTTGTTGGTGGTGGTGGTGGTACTGACCAGTAAGTTGTTGTTGGTGGTGGTGGTGGTACTGACCAGTAAGTTGTTGTTGGTGGTGGTGGTACTGACCAGTAAGTTGTTGTTGGTGGTGGTGGTACTGACCAGTAAGTTGTTGTTGGTGGTGGTGGTACTGACCAGTAAGGTGGTGGTGGTGGTCTGCCGTGTGTTGGTGGTGGTGGTACTGACCAGTAAGTTGTTGGTGGTGGTGGTGGTGGTACTGACCAGTAAGTTGTTGGTGGTGGTGGTGGTGGTACTGACCAGTAAGTTGTTGGTGGTGGTGGTGGTGGTACTGACCAGTAAGTTGTTGGTGGTGGTGGTGGTGGTGGTACTGACCAGTAAGTTGTTGGTGGTGGTGGTGGTACTGACCAGTCAGGTGTTAGTGGTGGTGGTGGTGGTGGTACTGACCAGTCAGGTGTTAGTGGTGGTGGTGGTACTGACCAGTAAGGTGTTAGTGGTGGTGGTGGTGTGGTACTGACCAGTCAGGTGTTAGTGGTGGTGGTGGTGGTGGTACTGACCAGTCAGGTGTTAGTGGTTGTGGTGGTACTGACCAGTCAGGTGTTAGTGGTGTTGTGGTGGTACTGACCAGTCAGGTGTTAGTGGTGTGGTGGTGGTACTGACCAGTCAGGTGTTAGTGGTGGTGGTACTGACCAGTCAGGTGTTAGTGGTGGTGGTGGTAGTACTGACCAGTAAGGTGTTAGTGGTGGTGGTGGTACTGACCAGTAAGGTGTTAGTGGCGGTGGTGGTGGTACTGACCAGTCAGGTGTTAGTGGTGGTGGTGGTGGTGGTACTGACCAGTCAGGTGTTAGTGGTTGTGGTGGTACTGACCAGTCAGGTGTTAGTGGTGTGGTGGTGGTACTGACCAGTCAGGTGTTAGTGGTGTGGTGGTGGTACTGACCAGTCAGGTGTTAGTGGTGGTGGTGGTGGTACTGACCAGTCAGGTGTTAGTGGTGGTGGTGGTACTGACCAGTCAGGTGTTAGTGGTGGTGGTGGTACTGACCAGTCAGGTGTTAGTGGTGGTAGTACTGACCAGTAAGGTGTTAGTGGCGGTGGTGGTAGTACTGACCAGTAAGGTGTTAGCGGTGGTGGTGGTACTGACCAGTAAGGTGTTAGTGGTGTGGTGGTGGTACTGACCAGTAAGGTGTTAGTGGTGGTGGTGGTACTGACCAGTAAGGTGTTCCTACGAAGGAGTTGGCAGGAGAAGCTATAGAGGCAGAGCCGAAGTCTGCCAGTTTGACCAGGCCTGGCTCTGTTAGCAGGATGTTTCCAGCTTTTACATCTCTAGAGAGAGAGAGAGAGAGAGACAGAGAGAGAGACACAGAGACACAGAGACACAGAGAGACAGAGAGACAGAGAGACAGAGAGACACAGAGACACAGAGACACACAGAGAGAGAGAGAGAGAGAGAGAGAGAGAGAGAGAAGGAAGGGACAACAGACAGCATGGTCAGGGTGGTGGGATATTGTTAGGACGTATTATGAAGCCTTTATAAAGGTTTTATGAATGCACAAATAAAGACGGACATTGTAAAGTGATACAATATGTTTGTTGTATACTTCTCTTTCTTTGTTATTTAATTATCTATGATATATCCAAAAAGCAGATGACAGGAGCTCAACTCCAGGAAGAATGTGGTTGAAACGTTGTGAATAACAACTCCAGCTTATTAATAAAGACACTTCCTTGAGCACAGAAAAAAGTGAGATGACACTTTTTAAGTCTACTTTTGAGGCATAAAACCTTACAATTCATTTATGAAATTCTGTGGGGAATCATTTTTATTTAATACGTTTTTTTTCCCTCAACTTTGAACATAGGCCTACATTTTAATCAGCGACATAACGACCTGTAGTAAAACAATGCTTGTCAGAGAATTTAGGGCTTGGGAATTACTAATGTAATAGTGGATGCCCATCCTATTTGTGTATAATAAAAGAGGGATACGTGTCTTTATGGGAACATAGTAAAATGATACGGGCTTCAGCACATAATAACAATCTCCATTAGTGACGTTCAAGAGGGCTTGTTGGAATGCACATTGAACTGAGATAAGGATTGCCAGATATAACTGTATCAGAGCCGTTATCTCTGATGACATCATCATTACCTAGCTGTGACAAGAGAGACACCACTTATCGTCTCAGCATCAGTTCAAACTTTTAAAATCTGTTGTCGAGGAACATTTTAATGTGGAAACAGACAGGTAGACCCGACCGACCACTCACCTGTGAATCATATTACGGGAATGTAGGTAAGCCAGTCCCTGCAAGGCACCATGGGTTATGGCAGCAATTTCAATCTCTTGGAGCGGTTTCTTATGAACTAGAGAGGTTAGAAAAATAAACCAAAAGAGGAAAACTTCCTGATTTACACACGACCACAAACAACCCCAACAGCATCTGGCTATTGGGTAAAGGGTTGGGATATTAGGGTTATAAAACACATTCAGGGCTCTGGTAGAACTATAGCCTGGTCCCAGATCTGTTTGTGCCATCTTGCTCACTCAATGACTATAGAGAGGTGTTAAGAAAACGCAAACCGATCTGGGACCAGGCTAGTAGAGCAAAGCCTTGCCAAGGAGTTAAATGGCAAAGTGGAACTACAATGGAGAATTATCAACAGCACTTCACACACACCATCATGGCTGTTTAAAAAGGTATCCATGACAGCCAGGATGGGACACAAACACAAGTGCTATATATATATATATATATATATATATATATATATATATATATATATATATATATAAACAAACTCAGCAACAAAAAGAAACGTCCTCTCACTGTCAACTGCGTTTATTTTAAGCAAACTTAACATGTGTAAATATTTGTATGAACATAAGATTCAACAACTGAGACATAAACTGAACAAGTTCCACAGACATGTGACTAACATAAATGGAATAATGTGTCCCTGAACAAAGGGGGGTCAAAATCAAAAGTAACAGTCAGTATCTGGTGTGGCCACCAGCGGCATTAAGTACTGCAGTGCATCTCCTCTTCATGGACTGCACCAGATTTGCCAGTTCTTGCTGTGAGATGTTACCCCACTCTTCCACCAAGTTCCCAGACATTTCTTAGGGGAATGGCCTTAGCCCTTACCCTCCGATCCAACAGGTCCCAGATGAGCTCAATGGGATTGAGGTCGGGGCTCTTCGCTGGCCATGGCAGAACACTGACATTCCTATCTTGCAGGAAATCACGCACAGAACGAGCAGTATGGCTGGTGGCATTGTCATGCTGGAGGGTCATGTAAGGATGAGCCTGCAGGAAGGGTACCACATGAGGGAGGAGAATGTCTTCCCTGTAACGCACAGCGTTGAGATTGCCTGCAAGACACACCGCCCCAGACCATGACGGACCCTCCACCTCCAAATCGATCCCGCTCCACAGTACAGGCCTCTGGACTCAGGATTCGCGATAAACGCAAATCCGACCATCACCCCTGGTGAGGGAAAACCGCGACTCGTCAGTGAAGAGCACTTTTTGCCAGTCCTGTCTGGTCCAGCGACGGTGGGTTTGTGCCCATAGACGACGTTGTTGCCGGTGATGTCTGGTGAGGACCTGCCTTACAACAGGCCTACAAGTCCTCAGTCCAGCCTCTCTCAGCCTATTGCGGACAGTCTGAGCACTGATGGAGGGATTGTGTGTTCCTGGTGTAACTCGGGCAGTACCATCTGTAAGCTGTTAGTGTCTTAACGACCGTTCCACAGGTGCATGTTCATTAATTGTTTATGGTTCATTGAACAAGTATGGGAAACAGTGTTTAAACCCTTTACAATGAAGATCTGTGAAGTTACTTGGATTTTTACGAATTATCTTTGAAAGACAGGGTCCTGAAAAAGGGACATTTATTTTTTTGCTGAGTTCCCCCCCCCCCCCCCCCACACACACACACACACACACACACACACACACACACCCCGGGGCAAGGTCAAGAATGTTGGGAGACTGAACAGGAACATTCATAGTGGAATATTGCGTGGAGAGTTTAGAGAAAAGGCTCATCGCTAACCATGAATGTTGAATCATTAATAGATTCATTGAGCACATGCTCTGAAAGCATCCAGCTATTTTCGTTGTGTTTGGATTTTGTAGTCAAAAATGTTCTTTGGATGAACTGTGTGTGTGTGTGTGCACTACTCACCCTCTAGTAAATCTGATGCGGAGCCTAGGCAGTACTCCATCACCAGCTGGAGGAGACAGAGAGAGAAAGGTCAGAAGTTTATAACAAAAAATTGAGAGTGCACAGAGACAATGTGTGAAAGAGAGGTGGAGAGAAAGAGAGAGAGAGCCTGCCCACAAAATGAGGTGGAAACTGAGCTGCACTTCCTAACCTCCTGCCAAATGTATGACCATATTAGAGACACATATTTCCCTCAGATTACACAGACTCAGAAAGAATTTGAAAACAAATCAAATTTTGATAAACTCCCATATCTACTGGGTGAAATACCAGAGTGTACAATCACAGCAGCAAGATTTGTGACCTGTTGCCACAAGAAAAGGGCAATCGGTGAAGAACAAACACCGTTGTAAATACAACCCATATGTATGTTTATTCATTTCCCCTGTTGTACTTTAACCATTTGCACATCATTACAACACTACATAGATATATGACATTTGAAATGCCTTTATTCTTTTGGAATTTGTGAGTGTAATGTTTACTGTTCATTTTTATTGTTTATTTCACTTTTATATATTATCTACTTCACTTGCTTTGGCAATGTTAACACATGTTCCCCATGCCAATAAAGCCCTTAGAATTGAATTGAAATTGAGAGGAAGACATTGATGCAGCTCTGCCACAGTCCACTGACCCAGGCAGTGTTATCCTTCAAGTAGCAGCCTTTATACTCAATGGTGTTTGGGTGGCGCAGCTGCTCCAAAAACTTGACCTCCTTGATGATGTCCTGCCATTTCTGAGGAGAAAAGGAAGGAGGGAGAAGGAGACAGAGAAAGTGTGAGAGAGAGAGAGAGTTTATGGATAGGTCCGTTACAGTTACACAAGAGGGGAGTTTGAACCTAACCCTTGACCCCAACCCTAACATAAATCTCAACACAAGGCCTTGTGGATCACAGGGAATGTTGAACCTCTGTTACAATGCCTGAGATGTGACCGTTCAAAAGGCCAGGTTGTGAGTTCAAAGATAGTGAGTTGTGACCATCATAATGTCCATAGGGAAGGACCTCAGACTGAGTGAGTGTTGTCCATGGAAAGTTGAACCTCTGTTTCAAGGACTGAGGTGTGACTGATAAAGCAGACAGTGGGAATGAGTTCCAAGTAAGTTAGTGCCGTTTCAAGGCCTGAGGCATGACCATTCTAGTTTGAGTCCAAAGTGAGATGTGACCATCTGTGGTCAGAGTGACTTCTGAGCAAGTGAGAGCTGGCCAGGGAATGTTTAACCTTAGGTGTGACTGTTATAGTGGACACACTGAGTGACTTGGTTTGGCCAGTATAGCAGTCAGTGAGTGACTTTAATGTGTGTTGGAGTTGTCCTCTCACCTCGGTGGTCTGTTTGCCATTGTAGGACATCTTCTTGATGGCCACCACCTCTTTGGAGTAGGAGTTTCTGGCCTGTAGGAGAGAGAGAGACAGGGGAGGGTGAGTGAGTGAGAACGAGACAGAGAGACAGCAGAGGGTGTGAGTGAGAACGAGAGAGAGATAGACAGAGAGAGAAAGCGAGAGAGTGCAAGACAGAGAGAGAGAGACAGAGAGAGAGACAGAGAGAGAGACAGAGAGAGAGACAGAGAGAGAGACAGAGAGAGAGCGAGAGAGACAAAGAGAGAGAGATGAGAGGGTGGATGTGAGAACAGGCATCTCTATATAAATACACCACAGTGGTATGAATACAGGATATGGGCTCGTCTTTTATAGAGCCGTCATCAGTATTAAGACCCACTAGGAAAGATCATCATTTGTTAACCAGATTGAGCTGCAGTTCACATTTAGTAAATTACTAGTAGTAAGTGAATAGTCCTTGCCAGAGTCAATTCATTTGTAAACCCAAGAGGAGCACTTGATATTCAATTCAATAAGTATCTGAAACATAGACAGCTGGCTAGCATCCAGTTGGAGTCTAAAAGCCGGTACAAATGGGTCAAATTATAGTGATACATCTTTATACAGTTACAAGCCACTTTATTATGTACACCACCCCATTAACAAAAATGGTTTGCTCCTACAGACAGTCACATGACCATGGCTTGCTATATAAAGCATGTAGACAGGCATTCAGTAACTGTTTGACGGAAAGTTAAAATGGGCAAAATTAGTGAACTAAGTGAATATTGTGCGTGGTATGATGTGTCATGACGTTGGCCTGTGGGTAGGTTTATGACCCCCCCCCAATAAATACCCTTCTCCCTTTCCTCTCTCTTGACTCTACAGAAGAACTCTTGAAAAGTCTGTTAAACATACATATAGAGTCTGGGAACATCAAAAGGTGGGGGGAAAGGAACCATATTTCGATAATCCAACCAGTTGAAAATATGCGTTGGTACTTAATGAATATTATGTCAGATCAGTTGGCGTCTGAGACATTCTTACTAATGACAGGACGACATAAACTGTATCTGGGAAAGTCTACACATTATAGTTATCAGATTCACATGGAATTGTTGTGCAATTTAAATGTTTACATATGAAACTATTTGTGAAAAGATTAAATGTAATTTTAGCTTCCAAATGAAAGATTTAGGTTTCCAGCTACAATAGTGATTTACAACATTAACAACGGCTACACTGTATTTCTGATCAATTTGATGTTATTTTAATGGACCAAAAAATAGCTTTTCTTTCAAAAACAAGGACATTTCTAAGTGACCCCAAACTTTTGAACGGTACTGCTACATTCATTGTTTTTGGACTTTGCAATTCTCCTTGAATGTCTAGCTCTTATTTTGGTGATTGTTAGTTCTCATAGATTATACATACAGTGCCTTCGGAAAGTATTCAGACCCTTTGACTTTTCGACATTTTGTTACGTTACAGCCTTATTCTTAAATGGATAAAAAAAAATATATACTCAGCAATCTACACACAATACCCCATAATATTTAAACTCCCCAAATACAGGTGTGCCAAGCTTGTAGCATCATATCCAAGAACACTCCAGACTGTAATCGCTGCCAAATGTGCTTCAACAAAGTACTGAGTAAATGGTCTGAATACTTACGTAAATGTGATATTTCCGGTTTTTATTTTTTATAAATTAGCAAAAACAGTTTTTGCTTTGTCATTATGGGGTATTGTGTGTAGATTGATGAGGATTTTTTTTAAATCCATTTTAGAATAATACTAATGTAACAAAATGTGGAACAAGTCAAGGGGTCTGAATATTTTCCATATGTTATATCTGTTTTAAGCCATTGAAGTTTACACTGAAAGCATTTTTTTTTTTTACACTGTTTGGATTTAAGCGACCTGAAAAATCGTTTGGTGGCCAGCCCAATAATTTCAATGGCAGAAAAATCCCTGTAAAACTAGCTAAAACTCCCAATAAGCTATTCTTGTAGATCACAGACAGCTGGATAGAGAAGTGTGTCAATGACCACAATAAAGGCACAAGGATTTCATCATAGCCAGCCATATCAGCTAGACAAACTGACCACCTCATCCTCACACAGTGGGGTTTGCTGACATGGTACTTTTGCCATAGAAATTTAATTACTAGAACAGGATAAAAAAAAATATTTAGACTACGGCAATTTGACTGGAACACTTAAAAGGGGTTAATCTGGGATTGGCACATGTATTTCTGGACTTTTAAATGAATGATACATAGCCATTGACCTCTGTTGTTTTTCGAATCCCAGATTGCCGCTTAAAAAAAATGTCAATTTTTGTAATTCTATTACTGTAGCCTTGTCTGGTAGATGACTGAACTCAGAAGAGCAGTAACGCCTGCCAACCCAGGTCCAGTAAAATATCCTGCACTACTATCAAAAGAACAGTGTCAAGGGGGACAATAAAAGGCACCAGGACTCTATTGCCAGCCATTACAGCCAGACTGCTAGGCTGACATTGAGTCCTGTAGCCTTATGTGAAACTGACTGGATTTGATGTAGTAGTAATGCCCTATTATCTATCTATCTATCCATCCATCTATCCATCCATCCATCCATCCATCCATCCATCCATCCATCCATCCATCCATCCATTGCCAGCTGGCCTCCCCACATAACCCACAAAACAGCTGTCTTAGAAGGAAAGACTTCCGAGTATGCCTTTTCTCCACCAGCCTTGCATCTGGAGAGGCTGAGGGAGGGATGAGGGGAGGGAGTAGGAGAGGGATAGGGAGGGTAGGAGAGGGATGGGGAGGGCAGGGATGCGGAGGAGAGGAGAGGGATGAGAGTAGTAGAGGGATGGGGAGGAGAGGAGAGGGATGGGGAGAGGTGAATGGAGGGTTGAGAAGAGAAAAGGGAGGAGAGGGGTAGAGGGAAGGGAGGAGAGAAAAGGGAGGAGAGGGAAGGGAGGAGAAGGATGGAGGGATTGGTGCTGGCAGTCTCTCTCTCTCTCATCAAAGGCTTTGTGTCATTAGTGACAACCAGATAATAAAACGCAGCATAGAAACTTAACGGAAATGGCAGCAGAGAGAGTTAATATCAGACAACCTTAAGAAAGTGTGTGATCTTGTCCCTGGACTCTGACATAGCCACACACTAACATCAACCACAAAATGAATAGAGTATACTCTAGCTAGTTCTGTGTAATAGTAGAGTCAATGCTACTCTTTCAAGCGCATAACCCCTACTATTACTTTATCACTACTAGCCTCCTAACTGGAGCGGCACTAGAGCTAAATTGATGTGCACGTCTCACACCCAGAACCTGTTTACGTCAGGATCTCAGTTCACGTACAAAGTAGACAGCCCCGAAGCTGCCATGGCCGATCTCGTGGAGGTCACAAAAGACTTCCTCTGGGTCATCTTTGAAGAAGAGGTCGGCCTGTTCGGGGTCCTTCGGCACTCCCTTCCGCGTGGACGAGGGCATGGTGGGTGGGCGGGTGCTAGACGGTACCGTGGTTACCGCGGTGTTCCACCTCACTGCAGCTCCTCCTCCTCATCCACGCGCCCCACATTCACCATAGCAACCTGGACGGAACACAAACATACACGTTTGAGAGGGAGTAAGGCCTACACACAACAAAGAGCTGACATGTAGTGTATCGGTTTGGTGTATTAATATGATCGCTTCACAACATGAATTGTCAACTAAATGGACAATAGAACGTATCGAGAAGACATTTACCAACCAGGACCTACAGGATAAACATGCAGAAACATACACACAGATCAAGTGTTTTGAATCGGTACAACCCCTGTCTACAAACGTATTCTACTCATCTCCATTTAACGTGTGTGTGTGTTTGTCACGTGGACAGTTGGCAGGGTAGAGGAAAGGGAAGGAGATGGTCATGCTCACTGTCTGGTCCTGTTGTTCAACCATGCAGAAAAATCACTCACACACACAGGACAGCTGCAGCCGCTCGCTGTGAGTCATTGGTGCATCACTTCCACACACTTCCACACAGAGAGAGAATAGAGAACGCCACGTGATCACACACACACACACACACACACACACACACACAGGCTTGGGCGATATACCGTTTATACCGTATACCGGGGTATTTCCAAATACTGACAATATGATTTCCAATACCGTAAAAAATATTATATATAGTATTTTTTGTATTTTTTTAGTGTTGGGAATAACTTAGGCAGATGCTGCTTGAGTCCATTCTACGCTACTGCTTATAAACTAGAACTAGAAGAAATCTAAGATGTGACAAATGATATCCAGTTCACGGTTCCAGCTATGCATTAACTGGTTTGGTAACTTTCTAGCTACAATGCCTTGCAAAAGTATTCACCCCCCTCTGCGTTTCCCCTATTTTCTTGCATTACAACCTGTAATTTAAATGGAGTTTTATTTGTATTTCATGTAATAGACATACACAAAATAGTCCAAATTGGTGAAGTGAAATGAAAAAAAATTACTTGTTTCAAAAAATTCAAAGAAATTCAAAACGGAAAAGTGGTGCGTGCATATGTATTCACCCCCTTTGCTTTGAATCCCCTAAATAAGATCTGGTGCAACCAATAACCTTCAGAAGTCACATAATTAGTTAAATAAAGTCCACCTGTGTGCCATAAGTCTCACATGATCTGTCACATGATCTACGCATATAGACACCTGTTCTGAAAGGCCCCAGAGTCTGCAACACCATTAAGCAAGGGGCACCACCAAGCAAGTGGCACTATGAAGTCCAAGGAGCTCTCCAAACAGGTCAGGGCCAAAGTTGTGGAAATGTACAGATCAGGGTTGGGTTCTAAAAAAATATCTGAAATTTTGAACATCCCACAGAGCACCATTAAACCCATTATTAAAAAATGGAAAGAATACGGCACCACAACAAACCTGCCAAGAGAGGGCCGACCACCAAAACTCACGGACCAGGCAAGGAGGGCATTAATCAGAGAGGCAACAAAGAGACCAAAAATAACCCTGAAGGAGCTGCAAAGCTCCACAGCCGAGATTGGAATATCTGTCTTTAGGACCATTTTAAGCCGTACACTCCACAGAGCTTGGCTTTACGGAAGAGTGGCCAGAAAAAAGCCATTGCTTAAAGAAAAAAATAAACAAACACGTATGGTGTTCGCCAAAAGGCATGTGGGAGATACTCTGGTCAGATGAGACTAAAATTGAGCTTTTTGGCCATCAAGGACAACGCTATGTCTGGCACAAATCCAACACCACTCATCACCCCGAGAACACCATCCCCAGTGAAGCATGGTGGTGGCAGCATCATGCTGTGGGGATGTTTTTCATCGGCAGGGACTGGGAAATTGGTCAGAATTGAAGGATGACGCTAAATACAGGGAAATTCTTGAGGGGAAACCTGTTTCAGTCTTCCAGAGATTTGTGACTGGGACGGAGGTTCACCTTCCAGCAGGACAATGACCCTAAGCATACTGCTAAATCAACACTCGAGTGGTTTAAGGGGAAACTTGGAAATGTCTTGGAATGGCCTAGTGAAAGCCCAGACTTCAATCCAATTCAGAATCTGTGGTATGACTTAAAGATTGCTGTACACTTGTGGAACTCATCCAACTTGAAGGAGCTGGAGCAGTTTTGCCTTGAAGAATGGGAAAAAAATCCCGGTGGCTAGATGTGCCAAGCTTAGAGAGACATACCCCAAGAGACCTGAAGCTGTAATTACTGCAAAAGGTGGCTCTACAAAGTATTGACTTTAGGGGGTGTGAATAGTTATGCACGCTCAAATTTTTCAGTTGTCTTATTTCTTGTTTGTTTCACAATAAAAAATATTTTGCATCTTCAACATGGTAAGCATGTTGTTTAAATTAAATGATACAACCCCCCCAAAATCCATTTTAATTCCAGGTTGTATGGCAACAAAATAGGAAAAATGCCAAGGGGGGTGTATACTTTCGCAAGCCACTGTAAGTGGTTAGATGTCAAGATCAAGCTTTTTGGTTACAGCAGAGACATTCAATCCCCTTCTGGATCAAGATTCCCGTTGCCTAAATTGTTTAGTGCGTAGAAAAAAAGTGTACACTGAGAAAAATATATAAACGCAACATGTAAAGTGTTGTACCCATGTTCCATGAGCTGAGATAGAAGATACCAGATTTTTTCCACATGCACAAAAAGCTTACTTGTTGTGCACAAATTTGTTTACATCCCTGTAAGTAAGCATTTCTGCTTGCCAATCCATCCACCTGACAAGTGTGGCACATCAAGAAGCTGATTAAACAGAATGTAACATTACACAGGTGCACCTTGTGCTGGGGACAATAAAAGGCCACTAATATGTGCAGTTTTGTCACAACACGATGCCACAGATGTCTCAGGTTTTGAGGAAGCGTGCAATTGGCATGCTGATTGCAGGAATGTCCACCAGAGCTGTTACCAGATGATTGAAACTACCATAATCTGCCTCCAACGCTTTTTAAGAGAATTTGGCAGTATGTCCAAACGGCCTCACAACCGCAGGCAATGTGTATGGCGTCGTGTGGGCGAGCGGTTTGCTGATGTCAACATTGTGAACAGAGTGTCCCATGGTGGCAGTGGGGTTATGGTATGGGCAGGTATGAGCTACAGACAACGAACACAATTGCATTTTATCAATGGCAAATTGAATGCACAGAGATAATGTGACGAGATCCTGAGGCCCATTGTCCTGCCAACCGTCCACCGGCCTCAGCTCATGTTTCTGCATGATAATACACGGCCCAATGTCACAAGGATCTGTACACAATTCCTAGAAGCTGAATGTGTCGGCAGTTCTTCCATGGCCTGCATACTCACCAGACCTCACCCATTGAGCATGTTGGGGATGTGTACGACAGCATGTTCCAGTTCCCACCAATGTCCAGCAACTTTGCACAGCCATTGAAGAGGAGTGGGACAACATTCCACAGGCCACAATCAACAGCCTAATCAACTTTATGCATGAGACAAAAGGTGGTCACACCAGATACTAAATGCTTTTCTGATTCACGCCCCTACCTTTTCTTTTAATGGTACACTACATGACCAAAAGTATGTGGACACATGCTCGTCGAACATCCGATTCCAAAATCATGAGCATTATTATGGAGTTGGTCCTCCCTTTGCTGCTATAACAGCTTCCACTCTTTTGGGAAGGTTTTCCACTAGATGTTGGAACATTGCTGCTGGGACTTCCTTCCATTCAGCCACAAGAGCATTAGTGAGGTCGGGCACTGATGTTGGGCGATTAGGCCTGACTCGCAGTCAGCATTCCAATTCATCCCAAAGGTGTTCGATGGGGTTGAGGTCAGGGCTCTGTGAAGGACTGTCAAGTTCTTCCACACCGATCGACAAAACATTTCTGTATGGACCTCGCTTTTTGCACACGGGCATTGTCATGCTGAAACAGGAAAGGGCCATTGTCATGCTGAAACAGGAAAGGGCCTTCCCCAAACTGTTGCCACAAAGTTGGAAGCGCAGAATCATCTAGAATGTCATTGTATGCTGTAGCGTTAAGATGCCTAGCCCGAACCATGAAGAATAGCCCCTGACCATTATTCCTCCTCCACCAAATCTGACAGTTGGCAGTATGCATTGGTGCAGGTAGCATTCTCCTGGTATCCGTCAAATCCAGGTGAAGCGTGATTCATCACTCCAGAAAACCCGTTTACACTGCTCCAGAGTCCAACGGCGGCGTTTCCAAACCCATTTCATGAAGCTCCTGACGAACAGTTCTTGTGCTAACGTTGCTTCCAGAGGCAGTTTGGAACTCGGTAGTGAGTTCGAGGACAGACGATTGATGCACCCTTCAGCACTCGGTGGTCCCGTTCTGTGATGTTGTGTGGCCTACCACCTCGCGGCTGAGCTGTTGTTGCTCCTAGACATTTCCGCTTCACAATAAAAGTACTTACAGTTGACCGGGGCAGCGCTAGCAGGGCAGGAATTTGATATACTGACTTGTAGGAAAGGTGGCATCCTATGACGGTGCCACGTTGAAAGTCACTGAGCTCTTCAGTAAGGACATTCTACTGCCAGTGTTTGTCTATTGAGTTTGCATGTCTGTGTGCTCTATTTTATACACCCGTCAGCAACGGGTGTGGCTGAAATAGCTGAATACACTAATTTGAAGGGGTGTACACATACTTTTGTATATAAAGTGTATCTGTGATCAACAGATGCATATCTGTATTCCCAGTCATGTGAAATCCATAGATTAGGGCCTAATTAATTCATTTATAATTGCCTGATTTCCTTATATGAACTCAGTCAAATCCTTGAAATTGTCACGTTTATATTTTTGTTCAGTATACATAGCACCCCTTTTGTGCACTTCCGGTAATACCATATACCTCGGTATGGTACAGAAACATTATGACAGTATGAACATCTGCATACCGCTCAACCCTACACACACAGCGAGTGTACCCAGGCAGAAACAGTCACAGACAACAATCATCATCATAATTCTCATGAGCTTCATTTTAGAGGTATTCATTGTTTTCAGATACAATGTCATATCAAACCATCTACTACATAGGACAACTCTTTGTTCAAAAAGGCATGGTCATATTTGTTCCTTTTTCACATGAAAGGCATGGAATGACCCGGATTATGTAGAACCTTTGGAACAATGGTGTGTTCTGTGTGTTTTGTGTGTTCCGTTTGGTAAATGCAGACTTGGCTTCCTGCCTGACTTCTTATCTAGCTCTACAATGACATAGACAGTTGTTTATGTTCTCATGCTAACTAACTGTAGTGTGGTTAATGAGGTATTTCTCCTGAGCAGCAGCAGGCCCTCTCTGAGCTGGTTACTACACCTCGGACAACGCTGACTATTTGATAGGAAATGGTGTGAATAACCTATAAATAATGGATGACAGCCTGGTTACAGGGGTTCTAATGTGTAAGCTACAATACTGTACATTGTGTTGTACTCTTGGTATTCCGTCATTGTGTTTAACTAAAGTTCAGTTCTCACACACATTATCATTGCTACGTAATACCCGTGATAAACATGGGTTGAAACATTTAAAAAAAAACATGAATTGGTTCCACCATTGATGTTAGTAATGGGTGAACTACTGCCAATTTATCACAGTTCAGGGTCAAGATTTATCACAGTTCAGGGTCAAGATTCATCACAGTTCAGGGTCAAGATTCACCACAGTTCAGGGTCAAGATTCACCACAGTTCAGGGTCAAGATTCACCACAGTTCAGGGTCAAGATTCACCACAGTTCAGGGTCAAGATTCACCACAGTTCAGGGTCAAGATTCACCACAGTTCAGGGTCAAGATTCACCACAGTTCAGGGTCAAGATTCACCACAGTTCAGGGTCAAGATTCATCACAGTTCAGGGTCAAGATTCATCACAGTTCAGGGTCAAGATTCATCACAGTTCAGGGTCAAGATTCACCACAGTTCAGGGTCAAGATTCACCACAGTTCAGGGTCAAGATTCACCACAGTTCAGGGTCAAGATTCACCACAGTTCAGGGTCAAGATTCACCACAGTTCAGGGTCAAGATTAATAATAGTTCAGGGTCAAGATTAATCACAGTTCAGGGTCAAGATTCATCACAGTTCAGGGTCAAGATTAATAAAAGTTCAGGTTCAAGATTTCTCCATGTGTTCTGGATGCAATAGATGCCATGTCTCTGGCTGGACTGGGGAGAATTATAGACACAGAACAATAAATACACTCGTAAGCTATAGATAAACTACAAGCCTTCATTGACCCTTCTGACATATGCCAACAGGGAAAACACAGTGTGTGTGTGTGTGTGTGTGTGTGTGTGTGTGTGTGTGTGTGTGTGTGTGTAAGCCATGTTTTGTTTCCATTTACTCCAAATACATATAAAGCATTTCAAGGGTGTGTGTGTGTGTGTGTGTCTCCCTCTTCATTGCATCATCCCCGTCTGTCTCCACTCTCCTCCTGTTGAGCTCACAATCTGGATACACAGCTTCCACCAGATAAAAGAACAGAGAGAGAGAGAGAGAGAGAGAGAGACAGAGAGACAGAGACAGAGGAGCAGAGAAGAGAGGTGAGTGAGAGAGATGAGAAAGAGAACAGAGAAAAGAGAAGGAACAGAGGAATGAAGAGAATAGAGAGATGGAGAAAGAGAACAGAGGAAGAGAGAGGGCATCAGCGCTTTAACACACGTGGTGATAGAAGGATAGAGGGTCAGCGATAGAAGAATAGAGGATAGAGGGTCGGAGATAGATAGAAGGATAGAGGGTCAGAAATAGATAGATAGAAGGATAGAGGGTCAGAAATAGATAGATAGAAGGATAGAGGGTCAGAAATAGATAGATAGAAGGATAGAGTGTCAGAAATAGATAGAAGGATAGAGGGTCGGAGATAGATAGAAGGATAGAGTGTCAGAGATAGATAGAGTGTCAGAGATAGATAGAAGGATAGAGTGTCAGAGATAGATAGAAGGATAGAGTATCAGAGATAGATAGAAGGATAGAGGGTCAGAGACAGATAAGATAGAAGGTTGGAGATAGAAGGATAGAGGAGGGGGTCGGAGATAAAAATGGAGCAAATTAAGAGGTCACATGGCCTCTCTAGGGCCCCTTTGCTTCCATCCCTCTTCCCTCTCTTCTTGCTCCTCACCCCAGGAATGTGTGATGTGATGCAACTAGGCAACAACAGGTTGAAACTGTGCTGTTGATCCTCACTACCCGCTTACACCATGTGTGTGTGTGCATGCGCATATTGAAATAATTGCAGATCTATCTATGAATGACACTGTGCTGAGGGATGTGATTAGGGACGCGGCTTAGACAGATTAGGGAGTTAGTGCGTGGGTGTGTGTGTGTAAATCGAAGCATGTGTGCTCACGTGTGTGTGTGCGTGCACTCGCACGAGTGAGCACACATACATGCATGTGTCCGTGCGAATGAGTGGGTGCATATGTGTGAGTGCTTGTGGGGATGTGTGTGTAGACGTCTATCTATCTATCTATCTATCTATCTATCTATCTATCTATCTCTCTATCTATATCTCTATCTATATCTCTATATATATATATATATATATATATATATATATATATATATATATATATATATATATATATATATATATATATATATATATATATATATATAGTGATAGAGAGGGGGTAGTAAAGTAGAGTGATGAGGACCTAGCATTTGCGCGAAGGCACACACAGGTCCTCACCTTTGCAATTGCACACAAACATACACTCCCGTTAAGAATATTGGTAAACAGACATGCCCTCACATATCCTCTTACACAAATACACACATTTCACCCACCAATACGGTGGTTTCTCACGCTGTGGGCTCCCCGAGGCCACTGCACTGCCATTACTAATTCATCTTCAAACGTGTTGCTATGAAAGAAGACCATCAGGCTGCTGAATATTACATTCTACAGCTCTGCTCTGATACACACACGCGCAAACGTCTTCACGGGACCAAAAAGTCCGAAATGGACCTGGGGCTTTCCCACCCGGACCTGATATGCATAGATTTTTTTAAATGGAGACCCGTTCCATATAGACCTGGTCGGATCCAGACCGATCCCAGTGAGGTAAGCAGCAGAAAAGTAATTTTTAAGCGACTTTACTAAGAGAGAGGCAGAGAGAGAGAGAGAGAGGCAGAGAGAGAGAGAGAGAGGCAGAGAGAGGCAGAGAGACAGAGAGAGGCAGAGAGAGAGAGAGAGAGAGGCAGAGAGGCAGAAAGAGAGAGAGAGAGAGAGGTGCCGCTCTAGCAGGCGGGGAGGGGCAGTACTGGGAGAGAGAGACACGGAGAGCAGGGAAGAGGGAGAGAGAGACCGCAACCAACCAACAAGCCAACTCTTGCTAGTAGACCAAGAGATGCTATAGCTAGGTTATTTATCATCCACTATGATAGATGCTATAGCTAGGTTATTTATCATCCACTATGATAGATGCTATAGCTAGGTTATTTATCGCCCACTATGATAGATGCTATAGCTAGGTTATTTATCATCCACTATGATAGATGCTATAGCTAGGTTATTTATCATCCCCTATGATAGATGCTATAGCTAGGTTATTTATCGTCCACTATGATCTATGATAGATGCTACAGCTAGGTTATTTATCATCCACTATGACAGATGCTACAGCTAGGTTATTTATCATCCACTATGATAGATGCTACAGCTAGGTTATTTATCATCCACTATGATAGATGCTACAGCTAGGTTATTTATCGTCCACTATGATAGATGCTATAGCTAGGTTATTTATTGTCCACTATGATAGATGCTATAGCTAGGTTATTTATTGTCCACTATGATAGATGCTATAGCTAGGTTATTCATTGTCCACTATGATAGATGCTATAGCTAGGTTATTTATTGTCCACTATGATAGATGCTATAGCTAGGTTATTTATCGTCCACTATGATAGATGCTATAGCTAGGTTATTTATCGTCCACTATTTGGATGCATGAAGACCTCTAACACGCAGCACAGGGGTCAATGAACCCCTGACCATCTGAGTCAGCCCAGCATGAGAGCCACCCATTAGTGCCCTCTGCCCGCACTACAAAGACTCGATGCGCGCAAGTACACACACACACACACACACACACACACACACACACACACACACACACACACACACACACACACACACACACACACACACACACACACACACACACTCAGCAGGAGAGCTCTATTCCACTGAGCACCACCTGGTACAGTGAGATAGATTGTGTATCCAGAAAGTATTCACACCTCTTGACTTTTTCCACATTTAGTTGTGTTACAAAGTGGGATTAAAATGAATTTAATTGTACTTTTTTTGTCAACAATCTACACTAAATACTATGATGTCAAAGTGGAAGAAACATTCCAACACTTGTAAGGAATTAACACTTCATTAATGTGGATGCTACCATGATTCGTGATAAAGTCATACCCAAGACATGCTAACCTCTCACCATTATAATAATGAAGAATGGCGCCGAAGGAGATGGCTGCCCTTTTTACGATCCCGTAAGCAATTGTTCTATTGCGTGTGTTTTTTCGCATTATTTGTTCCTTATTTTGTACGTTATGTTTCTGCCACCGTGTCTTATGGCCGAAAAAAAACTTCTAGATATCAGGACAGCAATTACTCACCCCGTACTGCAGGAGTACTTTTTCTTCAACAAGTCGGACGGGAAGGATGTACATCAGACGCCCGACAAGGCCCTCATCCCTGTCATTCGCAGGAGAAAGAGACGAAGGTATCAGAGACTGAGGTATCAGGGATGAAGGTCCGGGTGCCTTGTAAGGATCCTATGCCGAGATGGCAATCTACTTTTACCATCGGTCCTATTAGCCAATGTACAATCAATCGATAATAAAATAGATGAACTACGATCATGTATATCCTACCAACGGGACATTAAAAACTGTAATATCTTATGTTTCACCGAGTCCAGGCTGACCGACGACATGAATAACATACAGCTGGCGGGTTTTAAGCTTGTTCGGCAGGATAGAACAGCAGCCTCTGGTAAGACAAGGGGTGGCGGTCTATGTATATTTGTAAACAACAGCTGGTGCACGAAATCTAAGGAAGTCTCGCGGTTTTGCTCACAGTCCACGATTTACCAAGAGAGTTTTCATCTATATTCTTCGTAGCTATCTATTTACCACCACAAACTGATGCTGGCACTAAGACCGCACTCAATGAGCTGTATACAGCCATAAGCAAACAGGAAAATGCACATCCAGAGGCAGCGCCCAAGTGGCCGGGAACTTTGATGCAGGGTAACTCAAATCCGTTTTACCGCATTTCTACCAGCAAAGCACTCCCTAGCCCTCCATTTGACAAATCTGACCATAATTCTACCCTCCTGATTCCTGCTTACAAGCAAAAACAGGAAGCACCAGTGACTCTGTCTATAAGAAAGTGGTCAGATGAAGCAGATGCTAAGATACAGGACTGTTTTGCAAGCACAGACTGGAATATGTTCCGGGATTCTTCCGATGGCATTGAGGAGTATACCACATTGGTCACTGACTTCATCAATAAGTGCATCGATGACGTCATCCCCACAGTGACCGTACGTACATACAAAATCCGCACTGAGCTAAAGGATAGAGATGCCGCTTTCAAGGAGCAGGATACTAACCAGGAAGCTTATAAGAAATCCCGCTACGCCCTTCGACAAACCACCGACTAAGATTTAATCATACAACACCGGCTCTGACGCTCATCGGATGTGGCAGGGCTTGCAAACTATTTCAGACTACAAAGCACAGGCGAGAGCTGCCCAGTGACACAAGCCTACCAGACGAGCCAATTTACTTCTATGCTCGCTTCGAGGAAAAATAACACTGAAGCATGCATGAGAGCATCGCGCTCTCTGTAGCCGATGTGAGTTATAACAGGTCAACATTCACAAGGCCGCAAGGCCAGACGGATTACCTGAAGGTGTACTGCAAACATACGCTGACCAACTGGCAAGTGTCTTCACTGACATTTTCAACCTCTCCCTGTCTGAGCCTGTAATACCAACATGTTTCAAGCAGACCACCATAGTCCCTGTGCCCAAGAACACTAAGGTAACCTGCCAAAATGACTACCGACCCATAGCACTCACGTCTGTAGCCATGAAGTGCTTCGAAAGGCTGGTCATAGCCCTCATTATCCCAGAAACCCTAGACCCACTCCAATTTGCATACCACCCCAACAGATTCACAGATGATGCACTCTCTATTGCACTCAACACTGCCCTTTCTCACCTTGACAAAAGGAACACCTATGTGAGAAAGCTGTTCATTGACTACAGCTCAGCATTCAACACCATAGTGCCCTCAAAGCTCATCACTAAGCTAAGGACTCTGGGACTAAACGACACCCTCTGCAACTGGATCCTGGACTTCCTGACGGGCCGCCCCCAGGTGGTAAGGGTAGGTAACAACACATCCGCCACACTGATCCTCAACACGGGGGCCCCCTCAGGGGTGAATGCTCAGTCCTCTCCTGTACTCCCTGTTCACTCATGACTGCATGACCAGGCACGACCCCAACACCATCATCAAGTTTTCTGATGAAACAACTGATGACCAACATTGATGAGACAGCCTATAGGGAGCAGGTCAGAGACCTGGCCGTGTGGTGCCAGGACAACAACCTCTCCCTCAATGTGATCAAGACAAAGAAGAGGATTGTGGACTACAGGAAAAGGAGGACCGAGTACACCCCCATTCTCATCGACGGGGCTGCAGTGGAGCAGGTTGAGAGCTTCAAGTTCCTTGGTGTCCACATAACCAACAAACTATCATGGTCCAAACACACTAAGACAGTCATGAAGAGGGCACGACAAAGCCTATTCCCCCTCAGGAGACTGAAAAGATTTGGCATGGGTCCTCAGATCCTCAAAAGTTTCTACAGCTGCATCATTGAAAGCATCCTGACTGGTTGCATCACTGCTCGGCCTCCGATCGCAAGGCACTACAGAGGGTAGTGCACACGGCCCAGTACATCACTGGTGCCTCTATACCAGGCGGTGTCAGAGGAAGGCCCGAAAAATTGTCAAAGACAACAGCAAGCAGTACCAGAGCGCCAAGTCTAGGTTCAAAAGTCTTCTTTTTTTACCCCTTTTTTCTCCCCAATTTCATGGTATCCAATTGGTAGTAGTTACAGTTGTCTCATCGCTGCAACTCCCATACGGACTCGGGAGAGGCGACGGTCGATAGCCATGCGTCCTCCGAAACACAACTCAACCTAGCCGCACTGCTTCTTGACACAATGCACATCCAACCCAGAAGCCAGCTGCACCTATGTGTCGGAGGAAACACCGTACACCTGGCGACCTGGTCCGCGTGCATTACGCCCGGCCCGCCACAGGAGTCGCTAGTGCGCGATGAGACAAGGATATCCCTGCCGGCCAAACCCTCCATAACCCGGACGACGCTGGGCCAATTGTGCGCTGCTCCATGGGCCTCCCGGTCGCAGCCGGCTGCGACAGAGCCTGGGCTCGAACCTAGAATCCTGAGACCACTGTGCCACCCGGGAGGCCTCTTAACAGCTTCTATCCCCAAGCCATAAGACTCCTGAACAGCTAATCAAAGAGCTACCCAGACCCCTCTTTTACGCTACTCTGTTTATTATCTATGCAGTCACTAACTCTACCTACATGTAGATGTTTCTGCAACTTACCTGTGCCCCCACACATTGACTCTGTACCGGTACCCCCTGTATATAGCCTCACTATTGTTATTTTACTTCTGCTCTTCAATTATTTTGAACTTTATTTTTTGTATTTTTTACTTATCTATTTTTTACTTAACACTTAAAAAAAATATATGTTTATTATTTTTTCGTTTTTATATCTATTATTTTGTCTTTTTTATTTAGATTTTTAGAATTCGATTTTTTTATTATTTTATTTTATTTCCCCCTTCTGATAACCAGGCGGCGAATCGCATCCTTGCATGTCTGTCAGACATATCAGTGTGGATGACGGATCACCACCTCAAGCTGAACCTCGGCAAGACGGAGCTGCTCTTCCTCCCGGGGAAGGACTGCCCATTCCATGATCTCGCCATCACGGTTGACAACTCCCTTGTGTCCTCCTCCCAGAGTGCTAAGAACCTTGGCGTGATCCTGGACAACACCCTGTCGTTCTCCACTAACATCAAGGCGGTGACCCGATCCTGTAGGTTCATGCTCTACAACATTCGCAGAGGAAGCGGCGCAGGTCCTAATCCAGGCACTTGTCATCTCCCGTCTGGATTACTGCAACTCGCTGTTGGCTGGGCTCCCTGCCTGTGCCATTAAACCCCTACAACTCATCCAGAACGCCGCAGCCCGTCTGGTGTTCAACCTTCCCAAGTTCTCTCACGTCACCCCGCTCCTCCGCTCTCTCCACTGGCTTCCAGTTGAAGCTCGCATCCGCTACAAGACCATGGTGATTGCCTACGGAGCTGTGAAGGGAACGGCACCTCCATACCTTCAGGCTCTGATCAGGCCCTACACCCAAACAAGGGCACTGCGTTCATCCACCTCTGGCCTGCTGGCCCCCCTACCTCTGAGGAAGCACAGTTCCCGCTCAGCCCAGTCAAAACTGTTCGCTGCTCTGGCACCCCAATGGTGGAACAAGCTCCCTCACGACGCCAGGACAGCGGAGTCAATCACCACCTTCCGGAGACACCTGAAACCCCACCTCTTTAAGGAATACCTAGGATAGGATAAAGTAATCCTTCTAACCCCCCCCCCCCCCCCTTAAAAGATTTAGATGCACTATTGTAAAGTGGTTGTTCCACTGGATATCATAAGGTGAATGCACCAATTTGTAAGTCGCTCTGGATAAGAGCGTCTGCTAAATGACTTAAATGTAAATGTAAATATTTATTTAAAAAAAATCTTAAATCTTCTTAAAGCATTTTTTATTGAGGGCCTGTCAGTCAGCATTTGACTGTGAGGTTTACACCCGTTGGTTGAGGGCCTGTCAGTCAGCATTTTACTGTGAGGTTTACACCCGTTGGTTGAGGGCCTGTCAGTCAGCATTCCACTGTGAGGCTTACACCCGTTGGTTGAGGGCCTGTCAGTCAGCATTTCACTGTGAGGTTTACACCCGTTGGTTGAGGGCCTGTCAGTCAGCATTTCACTGTGAGGTTTACACCCGTTGGTTGAGGGCCTGTCAGTCAGCATTTCACTCGAAGGTCTATATAATAGTCCTATATAACCTAGCTCACCACAGTAAGACAGACCGTTCCTCATCATGATGTAGTCCTATATAACCTAGCTCACCACAGTAAGACAGACCGTTCCTCATCATGACGTAGTCCTATATAACCTAGCTCACCACAGTAAGACAGACCGTTCCTCATCATGACGTAGTCCTATATAACCTAGCTCACCACAGTAAGACAGACCGTTCCTCATCATGACGTAGTCCTATATAACCTAGCTCACTACAGTAAGAAAGACCGTTCCTCATCATGACGTAGTCCTATATAACCTAGCTCACCACAGTAAGACAGACCGTTCCTCATCATGACGCAGTCCTATATAACCTAACTCACCACAGTAAGAAAGACCGTTCCTCATCAGACAGTCATTGCTCCATCACGTGTGCGTCAGACAGACAGACAAAGGAATATTAGAAAATATTTGCCATTGCCTGCACTTGGCCTCTGCCAAGGCTTCCAACAACATTATCTTTCATCATGCTTTGTCCAGTTGTATTTGATTTTGTGCTATAGCCCAACTGTCGTTTTAATTGTGCATTGAGATAATGAATGGATGTTGGGAAAGACAGAGGGACAGAGAGAGAGAGAGATAATTAGATAATGATCCTTTCACTTTATATTACTAGCATGATATTACAGAGTAGGATTAGGGCTTTTGATATTATACTGTGGTATTCAATCCCATAGAGAATCACTGCACTTCAGTAAAGCCTTACTAATCAAGACGGACAGCCTGGGTGCAGTAATAACGCTTCACCCCTCATCACCACTGTGGAGTGTACGTGTACTTTACAGTATTAATAACACACGGTCATTCAGTCTCATTTGGATATGAATGGGTGATATGTGTTGATTCAATTGTAATGAACAACTATAGGACATCGGAGTATGCCTGTGAGGGGGAATTAAGCAGTAGAGATTAAAGTGATTCGTGAGATGTATTCTCTCACCGCGCTGAAACATGGGTTATACACATGCGCACACGGTCGGACGGACACACATTCAGTAGAATTTGGAATCAACCACCCCCTCTCCCCTCTGGCAACCCCCTCCTCCCGCTACTCTCGCTCACCCTCCTACACTAAAACCCAGCCCTCCCTCCATCCATGTGAAAACCCAGCCCTCCCTCCCTTCCTCCATCCATCCATGTGAAAACCCAGCCCTCCCTCCCTCCCTTCCTCCATCCATCCATCCATCCATGTGAAAACCCAGCTCTCTCCATCCATCCATCCATGTGAAAACCCAGCCCTCTCTCCATCCATCCATGTAAAAACCCAGCCCTCTCTCCATCCATCCATCCATGTGAAAACCCAGCTCTCTGCCATCCATCCATGTGAAAACCCAGCTCTCTGCCATCCATCCATGTGAAAACCCAGCTCTCTGCCATCCATCCATGTGAAAACCCAGCTCTCTGCCATCCATCCATGTGAAAACCCAGCTCTCTGCCCATCCATCCATGTGAAAACCCAGCTCTCTGCCCATCCATCCATGTGAAAACCCAGCTCTCTGCCCATCCATCCATGTCAAAACCCAGCTCTCTGCCCATCCATCCATGTGAAAACCCAGCCCTCCCTCCATCCCTCCATGTGAAAACCCAGCCCTCCCTCCATCCCTCCATGTGAAAACCCAGCCCTCCCTCCATCCCTCCATGCGAAAACCCAGCCCTCCCTCCCTCCATCCGAAAACCCAGCCCTCCCTCCATCCGAAAACCCAGCCCTCCCTCCAGCCCTCCCTCCATCCGAAAACCCAGCCCTCCCTCCCTCCATCCAAAAACCCAGCCCTCCCTCCCTCCATCCGAAAACCCAGCCCTCCCTCCCTCCATCCGAAAACCCAGCCCTCCCTCCCTCCATCCGAAAACCCAGCCCTCCCTCCCTCCACCCGAAAACCCAGCCCTCCCTCCATCCATCCGAAAACACAGCCCTCCCTCCCTCCGAAAACCCAGCCCTCCCTCCGAAAACACAGCCCTCCCTCCCTCCGAAAACCCAGCCCTCCCTCCCTCCGAAAACCCAGCCCTCCATCCGAAAACCCAGCCCTCCATCCGAAAACCCAGCCCTCCATCCGAAAACCCAGCCCTCCATCTGAAAACCCAGCCCTCCATCTGAAAACCCAGCCCTCCATCTGAAAACCCAGCCCTCCATCTGAAAACCCAGCCCTCCCTCCCTCCATCCATCTGAAAACCCAGCCCTCCCTCCCTCCATCTGAAAACCCAGCCCTCCCTCTCCACCCTACCAAAAAGATTGTCTGTCCCCCCCTCTGCCTTGGCTATGGGCTCCCCAACTCTCTGAGCTCTCTCTGCTGTGTGACTCAACAGCCAGCTTTGCTTCTGGCGTTCTGTGTGTATGTGCTTCTCTTCTCCCAGTGAAGAGTCTAATTCTGAGCAACTGCTTTACGAAGGCAGCAGCAGCATCTTCATGCCGGCTTGAGTATGTAGAGCAGCAAGAGAGGAGCAACCATTAGGGCTCTAACACACACACACACACACCGACCATTAAGGGCTCCAACAAACACGCCGACCCTTAGGGCCTCCAACCCACCCGCCAACCATTAGGGCCTCCAACCCACCCGCCAACCATTAGGGTCTCCAACCCACCCGCCAACCATTAGGGCCTCCACCCCACCCGCCAACCATTAGGGCCTCCACCCCACCCGCCAACCATTAGGGCCTCCACCCCACCCGCCAACCATTAGGGCCTCCAACCCACCAACCATTAGGGCTCAACCCACCAACCATTAGGGCTCAACTCACCAACCATTAGGGCTCAACTCACCAACCATTAGGGCTCAACCCACCAATAGCACTTGCCTGCTGAGAGTACTTGTGAACAGAGTGCAAACTGATTTTACATGTTGAATCACATGAAACTGTTGGCATTCAGACGTCAACATTGAGCTGAATGCAAGATCGACTATCAATGTCATGTGTACAACCCTTAATAAAGAGCAGACTCATTTTCCACAGTCGCCTGCTTCCATGCAATATGGACAGAATGATTTAGATAACGGAGGGAGGGAGGGGAGAGTGAAAGGACTGAATAGTACAAAAAGGAAATCAATGAATCACAATGACACCAAGATGGTGTCTGTATCATGTACAGTTCAGATCATAGGGTCTTACAGTATAATGACACCAAGATGTCTGTCATGTACAGTTCACAGATTGTCAGGAAACAGGTACAGGTCTAAAAGGGCCACTTTCATCATGATTTTCAAATGAAGCTTTGATGTGAGAATTGCCAGAACAATCTGGGACACCAAAACTATTTTGGGGTAATGCCGAAGTGGAATCGCCCCTGTACAGTAGCTGTCTGCTAGCGCCGAACGACTACATGCATCATTACCTTAGTATGTGAGGGAGTTGTACTGTTCTCTAGGCCCAGAGCGGGTCTATAGTCCACTCTGCTGCTTCATGGCTGGGACAGATGGAGAAAAACCTGAGGAAACAGAGTAGAGGAAAGAGCATACTTACATAAATAAATAAAATACAGAAAACTTCATGACATAACTGATTAAAACTGGTTGAAATTACGTAATTCACTTCAACAGAGTTTGTACTTAAACAAATATGTACGTATCAGAAGTGCACTGTAATAATTCATAACCCTTACAGGTTGTTCGAGCACACTGTTAGTGGCTAGTACAGTCTAGGCCTATCATACCCTGAGTTGGTTAGGTGGTAGAGCATCCCCATCCACGAAGATACAACAGAGCTCTGGTCTGGCAGCAGCTAGCTAGCTACAGTTCTATCACATCTACAAGAGCTCTGGTCTGGCAGCAGCTAGCTAGCTACAGTACTGTCACATCTACAAGAGCTCTGGTCTGGCAGCAGCTAGCTAGTTACAGCACTGTCACATCTACAAGAGCTCTGGTCTGGCAGCAGCTAGCTAGTTACAGCACTGTCACATCTACAAGAGCTCTGGTCTGGCAGCAGCTAGCTAGCTACAGTACTGTCGCATTTTTTTAATGCTAATTGGCGATATGATTTTTCGCTGGATTTTGATCCCGCTAACGGGATCAGACGCTGAAGAGGTTGTACTGCAGTGCATCTCCTCTTCATGGACTGCACCAGATTTGCCAGTTCTTGCTGTGAGATGTTACCCCACTCTTCCACCAAGGCACCTGCAAGTTCCTGGACATTTCTGGGGGGAATGGCCCTAGCCCTCACCCTTCGATCCAACAGGTCCCAGATGTGCTCAATTGAGATCCGGGCTCTTCGCTGGCCATGGCAGAACACTGACATTCCTGTCTTTCAGGAAATCACAAACAGAACGAGCAGTATGGCTGGTGGCATTGTCATGCTGGAGGGTCATGTCAGGATGAGCCTGCAGGAAGGGTACCACATGAGGGAGGAGGATGTCTTCCATGTAATGCACAGCGTTGATATTGCCTGCAATGACAACAAGCTCAGTCCGATGATGCTGTGACACACCGCCCCAGACCATGACGGACCCTCCACCTCCAAATCGATCCCGCACAAGAGTACAGGCCTCGGTGTAACGCTCATTCCTTATAAGATAAATGTGAATCCGACCATCACCCCTGGTGAGACAAAACCACGACTCGTCAGTGAAGAGCACTTTTTGCCAGTCCTGTCTGGTCCAGCGACGGTGGGTTTGTGCCCATAGGCGACGTTGTTGCCGGTGATGTCTAGTGAGGACCTGCCTTACAACAGGCCTACAAGTCCTCAGTCCAGCCTCTCTCAGCCGATTGCGGACAGTCTGAGCACTGATGGAGGGATTGTGCGTTCCTGGTGTAACTCGGGCAGTTGTTGTTGCCATCCTGTACCTGTCCCGCAGGTGAGACGTTCGGATGTACCGATCCTGTGCAGGTGTTGATACACGTGGTCTGCCACTGCCAGGATGATCAGCTGTCCGTCCTGTCTCCCTGTAGTGCTGTCTTAGGCATCTCACAGTACTGACATTGCAATTTATTGCCCTGGCCACATCTGCAGTCCTCATGCCTCCTTGCAGCATGCCTAAGGAACGTTCACGCAGATGAGTAGGGACCCTGGGCATCTTTCTTTTGCTGTTTTTCAGAGTCAGTAGAAAGGCCTCTTTAGTGTCCTACATTTTCATAACTGTGACCTTAATTGCCTAACATCTGTAAGCTGTTAGTGTCTTAATGACCGTTCCACAGGTGCATGTTCATTAATTGTTTATGGTTCATTGAACAAGCAATGGAAACAGTGTTTAAACCCTTTACAATGAAGATCTGTGAAGTTATTTGGATTTTTACAAATTATCTTTGAATGACAAGGTCCTGAAAAAGTGACGTTTCTTTTTTTTGCTGAGTTTACAAGAAGTCTGGTCTGGCAGCAGCTAGCTAGTTACAGTACTGTCACATCTACAAGAGCTCTGGTCTGGTAGCAGCTAGCTAGTTACAGTACTGTCACATCTACAAGAGCTCTGGTCTGGTAGCAGCTAGCTAGTTACAGTACTGTCACATCTACAAGAGCTCTGGTCTGGTAGCAGCTAGCTAGTTACAGTACTGTCACATCTACAAGAGCTCTGGTCTGGTAGCAGCTAGCTAGTTACAGTACTGTCACATCAACAATAATCACATCCTGTTTACAGTAAGGCACTAAAGTTAAACTGCTAAAAATGTGGCAAAAAATGTAACTTCAGGTCCTGAATAGAAAGCATTACGTTTGGGGCGAACCTAAGTCCAACAACACATCATTGAGTACCACTCCTCATATTTTCAAGCATTGTTGGGTACGCATCACGTCATGGGTACGCATCACGTCATGGGTACGCATCACGTCATGGGTACGCTTGTTATCAGCAAGGACTAGTGAACTCTGGCACCTAGCTCCAGTCTGGCCATGCTGTCAGTGGCAAGACAACAAAATAACATGTTGTGATGTGAACATCCATCCAACCAGACAACAGCCAAAAGAAAAGAGAGACTCACATTATTCATCCAACGACCCCTAAGCTCTTCCAAGATAACTACTTCCTCTTTCTCCAAATTATTTCTCTCTCTCCTCTAGATAACACAGGCCTCAAATCTCTCTAGTAAACACAGGCCTCAAATCTCTCTCTCTCCTCTAGTAAACACAGGCCTCAAATCTCTCTCTCTCCTCTAGATACCACAGGCCTCAAATCTCTCCCTTTCCTCTAGATACCACAGGCCTCAGATCTCTCTCCTCTAGATACCACAGGCCTCAGATCTCTCTCCTCTAGATACCACTGGCCTCCGATCAGGGATAACAAGCCACCGTTTGAAAAATAAAGGAGGAAAAGAGGACCTAAATGTATTGTGCTTCTTGTGAGTGTCGCTACGTGATTTATAACTGAAACAGGAGGCAGGAGCCGTGGGAAAGTTAGCTCTCAAGTCCTCCTCGCCTTCCCTCCTTCAGGAAGAGAGGGAGTGTAAGAGAGGCAGGCAGAGAGAGAGGCAAAAAGAGGGAGGGCAGAGAGAGAGAGGAGAGAGCGGCAGGCAGAGAGAACGGCGGGCAGAGAGCGGAGGGCAGAGAGAGAGAGGAGAGAGGGGCAGGCAGAGAGAACGGCGGGCAGAGAGAGCGGCAGGCCGCGGCAGGCAGAGAGAGCGGCAGGCAGAGAGAGCGGCAGGCAGAGA
This sequence comes from Salmo salar, assembly GCF_965601325.2. Lineage (NCBI taxonomy): Eukaryota > Metazoa > Chordata > Actinopteri > Salmoniformes > Salmonidae > Salmo > Salmo salar. The sequence goes on from NC_138310.1 coordinate 3,885,362, forward strand.
GAGAGAGCGGCAGGCAGAGAGAGAGCGGCAGGGCAGAGAGAGAGCGGCAGGGCAGAGAGAGAGCGGCAGGGCAGAGAGAGAGTGGCAGGGCAGAGAGAGAGCGGCAGGGCAGAGAGAGAGAGCGGCAGGGCAGAGAGAGAGCGGCAGGGCAGAGAGAGAGCGGCAGGGCAGAGAGAGCGGCAGGGCAGAGAGAGCGGCAGGCAGAGAGAGAGAGAGAGAGAGAGAGGAGAAGAGATTGGCCACAGGATGAGAGAGAAAATGAGGGGGAGAAAGGGGGTCCTATATTTGATGTGTGATGTGACTAACAGTGCTAGGTCAGAGAACGCCCCGCTGCCAAGGGCAGGAGACGGCCTTCAGACACTGTTATTGCTGTGTGGCTGTGTGTTAGACTGTGTGTGTGTGAGAGAGAGAGTGAGTGTGTGATTGCGCGAGTGATCTATGTGCAGGACAAACTGTGAGTACGTGTGCAGACGTCCTTCAGACACTTATTGATGTGTGTGTACCCATGACAGTGTGTATGTGTGTGTGTGTGTACGCATGACAGTGTCTCAACATATTTTGCCATGGCTTATGCTATCTGAGTGACTGAAAAGGGAGGATTGGGAGAGAGGAGGAGGGGGATGAGAGAGAGAGAGAGAGAGAGAGAGAGGAGGAGGGGGATGAGAGAGAGAGAGAGAGAGAGAGAGGAGGAGGGGGATGAGAGAGAGAGAGGAGGGGGATGAGAGGGATGAGAGAGAGAGAGGAGGGGGATGAGAGAGAGAGAGAGGAGGGGGATGAGAGAGAGAGAGAGGAGGGGGATGAGAGAGAGAGAGAGAGAGAGAGAGAGAGAGAAAGGGAGAGAGAAAGGGAGAGAGAAAGGGAGAGAGGGAGGAGCAAATTAGAATGCTATTTGGCCCTAAACAGAGTACACAGTGGCACAATACCTGACCACTGTAACTGACCCAAACTTAAGGAAAGCTTTGAATCTGTACAGACTCAGTGAGCATAGCCTTGCTATTGAGAAAGGCCGCCGTAGGCAGACCTGGCTCTCAAGAGAAGACAGGCTCTGTGCACACTGCCCACAAAATGATGTGGAAACTGAGCTGCAATTCCTAACCTCCTGCCAAATGTATGACCATAGAGACACAAATTTCCCTCAGATTACACAGATCCAAAAAGAATTGGGTGAAATACCAGTTTGCCATCACTGCAGCAAGATTTGTGACCTGTTGCCACAAGAAAAGGTCAACCAGTGAAGAACAAACACCATTTTAAATACAACCCATATTTACAGTGAGGGAGAAAAGTATTTGATCCCCTGCTGATTTTGTACATTTGCCCACTGACAAAGAAATGATCAGTCTATAATTTTATTGGTAGGTTTATTTGAACAGTGAGAGACAGAGTAACAACAAAAGAATCCAGAAAAACACATGTCAAAAATGTTATAAAAGGATTTGCATTTTAATGAGAGAAATAAGTATTTGACCCCTCTGCAAAACATGACTTAGTACTTGGTGGCAAAACCCTTGTTGGCAATCACAGAGGTCAGACGTTTCTTGTAGTTGGCCACCAGGTTTGCACACATCTCAGGAGGGATTTTGTCCCACTCCTCTTTGCAGATCTTCTCCAAGTCATTAAGGTTTTGAGGCTGACGTTTGGCACCTCGAACCTTCAGCTCCCGCCACAGATTTTCTATGGGATTAAGGTCTGGAGACTGGCTAGGCCACTCCAGGACCTTAAGTGCTTCTTCTTGAGCCACTCCTTTGTTGCCTTTTTTGGGTCCTTGTCATGCTGGAATACCCATCCACGACCCATTTTCAATGCCTTGGCTGAGGGAAGGAGGTTCTCACCCAAGATTTGACGGTACATGGCCCCGTCCATCGTCCCTTTGATGCGGTGAAGTTGTCCTATCCCCTTAGCAGAAAACCCCCCCCAAAGCATAATGTTTCCACCTCCATGTTTGACGGTGGGGATGGTGTTCTTGGGGTCATAGGCAGCATTCCTCCTCCTCCAAACACGGCGAGTTGAGTTGATGCCAAAGAGCTCAATTTTGGTCTCATCTGACCACAACACTTTCACCAGTTGTCCTCTGAATCATTCAGATGTTCATTGGCAAACTTCAGACGGGCATGTATATGTATTCTTGAGCAGGGGGACCTTGCGGGCGCTGCAGGATTTCAGTCCTTCACGACGTAGTGTGTTACCAATTGTTTTCTTGGTGACTATGGTCCCAGCTGCCTTGAGATCATTGACAAGATCCTCCCGTGTAGTTCTGGGCTGATTCCTCACCGTTCTCATGATCCTTGCAACTCCACGAGGTGAGATCTTGCATGGAGCCCCAGGCCGAGGGAGATTGACAGTTCTTTTGTGTTTCTTCCATTTGTGAATAATCGCACCAACTGTTGTCACCTTCTCACCAAGCTGCTTGGCGATGGTCTTGTAGCCCATTCCAGCCTTGTGTAGGTCCACAATCTTGTCCCTGACATCCTTGGAGAGCTCTTTGGTCTTGGCCATGGTGGAGAGTTTGGAATCTGATTGATTGCTTCTGTGGACACGTGTCTTTTATACAGGTAGCAAGCTGAGATTAGGAGCACTCCCTTTATGAATGTGCTCCTAATCTCAGCTCGTTACCTGTATAAATGACCCCTGGGAGCCAGAAATCTTTCTGATTGAGAGGGGGTCAAATACTTATTTCCTTCATTAAAATGCAAATCAATTTATAAAATTTTTGACATGCGTTTTTCAGGATTTTTTGTTGTTATTCTGTCTCTCACTGTTCAATAAACCTACCATTAAAATTATAGACAGATCCATTTTTTTTTGTCAGTGGGCAAACGTACAAAATCAGCAGGTGATCAAATACTTTTTTCCCCTCACTGTATGTTTATTTATTTTCCCTTTTGTACTTTAACCATTTCTACATCGTTACAACACTGTGTATATACATAATGACATTTGTAATGTCTTTATTCTTTTGGAACTTCTGTGAGTGGAATGTTTACTGTTCATTTTTATTGTTTATTTCAGTTTTGTATATCATCTACCTCACTTGCTTTGGCAATGTTAACACATGTTTCCCATGCCAATAAAGCTTCTTGAATTGAGAAAGGATAGAGGAGAGGAGAGGAGAGGAGTAGGGGAGGAGAGGAGAGACAGGAGGGGAGTAGGGGAGGAGAGGAGAGACAGTCTGGCTGACATGAATTCTTTTTCTTTTTTTTAGGGGCTAATATTAAGCCGATTTTGGCTGCTGCTCAGCTGGTGGGCTCCCCCGGTCTGGGGGAAATTAATTGGACTAGAATCTAACCGTATTAATGTCACAGAACTAGCTGCAGCTCTAAAGATGAGTGCCATTTGTAGAGAGAGACATAGGTTGTGTGTGCATATGTGTATGCGTGCATGTACGTCAGTGTCTTAAATCTAGCATTGGGTTTAAGTAGGGCCACAGACACGCAGAGATCCACAGACACGCAGAGATCCACAGACACGCAGAGATCCACAGACACGCAGAGATCCACAGACACGCAAAAATAAAATGGACTGATTCAATATGTTGCCGACTAACAAAGATGATACAAACTTGTACCAGATGTCTACAGCCGGTTACAGTAAGTACAAACAAGACATGAACTCACACCCACAACCCTCAACTCAACAGAATGTCCTGTTTTGGTGGCAGCGCCACATGCTGTTGGTGGGATTTTATAGACGTGACTTATCTCAGATAGGGTGACTGATAACAGGGTGCGCAGACACTGACACACACAGACTTCTGCTACACAACAGGATTTATAGCTTTCAAAGCAGTCTGAGGAGCTACCATATTCAGAGCTTAGTGACGCAAATTAATAGGACGGCTCTATAGAAGACTCACTATGAATCATGGGAGTGAGGCTACAGAGATCAGCCTTTAGGTACCAGTAGTCTTTGGATCTGGGGCCTTATTCAGGAACAGTCTCAGAATAGAGAGTTTCCAGGAAGAGTTTGCACTTTTAGATCATGATAAATAATAACATGGACAGGGAGAAGCTGATCCTAGATCAGCACTGCTGCTCAGACACACCATTTAGGCATACAGGCTCTGGCCCACTACTAAAGCAATAAGGCACGAGGTGGTGTGGTATATGGCCAATGGCTGTTCTAATGGATACCAGTCCTTAGCTGTGGTATATTGGCCATATCCCACAAAACCCAGAGGTGCTTTATTGCTATTATAAACTGGTTATCAACTTATTTAGAGCGATAAAAATAAACATTTTGTCATACCGATGGTATACGGGCTGATTTACAACTGCTGTCAGCCAATCAGCATTCAGGGCTGGAACCAGCCAGTTTACACGAACCTGTAAAGCACATGGCCCACCGCTACAGTTCACTCCAGGTCTTTTCCCTTCATAGTTATATGCCTATACTCAGAGTGACAGCTTGGCTGGGGACAGCTTGGCTGGGGAGGACTATTGCTCCTCATAGCAGCTACTGAATGTTGATTAATAGAATCACCGATGGAGTACTTCGTTCAGTACTTTACATCTCCAATCAATCTTAATCGCATCTTACTCTCGTTCAGAAGATTAGAAGAACATGGATGCTGTTGGAGCTAGTGGTACATCATAACAGACGATGGAGCTAGTGGTACATCATAACAGACGATGGAGCTAGTGGTACATCATAACAGACGATGGAGCTAGTGGTACATCATAACAGACGATGGAGCTAGAGGTACATCATAACAGACGATGGAGCTAGTGGTACATCATAACAGACGATGGAGCTAGTGGTACATCATAACAGACGATGGAGCTAGTGGTACATCATAACAGACGATGGAGCTAGTGGTACATCATAACAGACGATGGAGCTAGTGGTACAGCATAACAGACGATGGAGCTAGTGGTACATCATAACAGACGATGGAGCTAGTGGTACATCATAACAGACGATGGAGCTAGTGGTACAGCATAACAGACGATGGAGCTAGTGTTACATCATAACAGACGATGGAGCTAGTGTTACATCATAACAGATGATGGAGCTAGTGTTACATCATAACAGATGATGGAGCTAGTGTTACATCATAACAGATGATGGAGCTAGTGTTACATCATAACAGATGATGGAGCTAGTGTTACATCATAACAGATGATGGAGCTAGTGGTACATCATAACAGATGATGGAGCTAGTAGTACATCATAACAGATGATGGAGCTAGTAGTACGTTCATAACAGATGATGGAGCTAGTCTTACATCATAACATGATGGAGCTAGTGGTACATCATAACAGATGGAGCTAGTGGCACATCATAACAGATGGAGCTAGTGGCACATCATAACAGATGGAGCTAGTGGTACATCATAACAGATGGAGCTAGTGGTACATCATAACAGATGGAGCTAGTGGTACATCATAACAGATGGAGCTAGTGGTACATCATAACAGATGGAGCTAGTGGTACATCATAACAGATGGAGCTATTGGTACATCATAACAGATGGAGCTAGTGGTACATCATAACAGATGGAGCTAGTGGTACATCATAACAGATGGAGCTAGTGGTACATAACAGCTGATGGAGCTAGTAGTACATCATAACAGATGATGGAGCTAGTGTTACATCATTACAGATGGAGCTAGTCTTACATCATAACATGATGGAGCTAGTGGTACATCATAACAGACGATGGAGCTAGAGGTACATCATAACAGACGATGGAGCTAGTGGTACATCATAACAGACGATGGAGCTAGTGGTACATCATAACAGACGATGGAGCTAGTGGTACATCATAACAGACGATGGAGCTAGTGGTACAGCATAACAGACGATGGAGCTAGTGGTACATCATAACAGACGATGGAGCTAGTGGTACAGCATAACAGACGATGGAGCTAGTGGTACAGCATAACATGATGGAGCTAGTGTTACATCATAACAGATGATGGAGCTAGTGTTACATCATAACAGATGATGGAGCTAGTGTTACATCATAACAGATGATGGAGCTAGTGTTACATCATAACAGATGATGGAGCTAGTGTTACATCATAACAGATGATGGAGCTAGTGGTACATCATAACAGATGATGGAGCTAGTAGTACATCATAACAGATGATGGAGCTAGTAGTACGTTCATAACAGATGATGGAGCTAGTCTTACATCATAACATGATGGAGCTAGTGGTACATCATAACAGATGGAGCTAGTGGTACATCATAACAGATGGAGCTAGTGGCACATCATAACAGATGGAGCTAGTGGTACATCATAACAGATGGAGCTAGTGGTACATCATAACAGATGGAGCTAGTGGTACATCATAACAGATGGAGCTAGTGGTACATCATAACAGATGGAGCTAGTGGTACATCATAACAGATGGAGCTATTGGTACATCATAACAGATGGAGCTAGTGGTACATCATAACAGATGGAGCTAGTGGTACATCATAACAGATGGAGCTAGTGGTACATAACAGCTGATGGAGCTAGTAGTACATCATAACAGATGATGGAGCTAGTGTTACATCATTACAGATGGAGCTAGTCTTACATCATAACATGATGGAGCTAGTGGTACATCATAACAGATGGAGCTAGTAGTACATCATAACATGATGGAGCTAGTGGTACATCATAACAGATGGAGCTAGTGGTACATCATAACAGATGGAGCTAGTGGCACATCATAACAGATGGAGCTAGTGGTACATCATAACAGATGGAGCTAGTGGTACATCATAACAGATGGAGCTAGTGGTACATCATAACAGATGGAGCTAGTGGTACATCATAACAGATGGAGCTAGTGGTACATCATAACAGATGGAGCTAGTGGTACATCATAACAGATGGAGCTAGTGGTACATCATAACAGATGGAGCTAGTGGTACATCATAACAGATGGAGCTAGTGGTACATAACAGCTGATGGAGCTAGTAGTACATCATAACAGATGATGGAGCTAGTGTTACATCATTACAGATGGAGCTAGTCTTACATCATAACATGATGGAGCTAGTGGTACATCATAACAGATGGAGCTAGTAGTACATCATAACATGATGGAGCTAGTAGTACATCATAACATGATGGAGCTAGTAGTACATCATAACATGATGATGGAGCGAGTGTTACAGCATAACAGATGATGGAGCTAGTGTTACAGCATAACAGATGATGGAGCTAGTGTTACAGCATAACAGATGATGGAGCTAGTGTTACAGCATAACAGATGATGGATGTAGGGTCACCTGGTTCAACACCGGTAGTGGGCTGTAGGGTCACCTGGTTCAACACCGGTAGTGGGCTGTAGGATCACCTGGTTCAACACCGGTAGTGGGCTGTAGGGTCACCTGGTTCAACACCGGTAGTGGGCTGTAGGGTCACCTGGTTCAACACCGGTAGTGGGCTGTAGGGTCACCTGGTTCAACACCAGTAGTGGGCTGTAGGGTCACCTGGTTCAACACCGGTAGTGGGCTGTAGGGTCACCTGGTTGAAGATCTACTATGGCTTCCTCCATGTTGTGCTCTGTTACAGTTCTATTCATCTACTGATTGATTATCTTTGCTACTTTAGATGTACTCTGTACTGTTGAAGAAGTTCAGGAAGTAAGCATTTCATTGTAGTGTTTTACCCCAGCTGTCTCCCGTGCATGTGACAAATGACCTTAGACGTTGTAGTTCATCAACGGCCTACACGACCACACATTAAAGGCAAGGCAGTAGATAGAATTTCCGACTTCTGAAAATCTACAACAACCTCTGACATCACACACCATGCCATGGGATGTTAAGAATTTTTCTGCAAGAAAACTCAATCAATCTGTGTTTTTTGGAGCTGTGTACTTCAACAACATGACTTAGTCATTTTCCCCAGGAGGGCGAGGGGGAAAGTCTACATCAACCTCAGGGCTAGAGCTAACCTAGATTTTCACTTTCCAACTTGAATATATAAAATACATTTTACACAAGGTCCCTTTGTGTGTGCGTGTGTGTGTAAGGGGGGGTGGGGTTTGTGTGTGCGTGTGTGTGTATAGAACCGGAGGCTGTATGGTTTCTGTGCTCCTGCCCGCTCCCTCACCCTGCTCCTGTAATTATAGTGTAACAGTCAGATGCAGGGCGAGGGGAGCACATCTCACTACTAAAGTCTCACACAGTCACACTAGGGCTGGGCGATATGGTCAAAATATCACATCACAATACTTCAAAAAATAAATACATTGGACAGCATGACAGTTTTATGTTTTTTTAATAAAAAGTTCTAAAATGTTCTTTAATAATGACTTTGATGCAGGGAAACTCAAATCTGTTTTACCTAATATCTACCAGCATGTTAAATGTGCAGGGGGAAAAAAAAAAAAACTCTAGACCGTCTCTACTCCACACACAGAGACACGTACAAAGCTCTCCCTCACCCTCCATTTGGCAAATCTGACCATAATTCTACCCTCCTGATTCCTGCTTACAAGCAAAAACTAAAGCAGGAAGCACCAGTGATTGTCAATAAGAAAGTGGTCAGATGAAGCAGGTGCTAAGATACAGGACTGTTTTGCAAGCACAGACTGGAATATGTTCCGGGATTCATCCAATGGCATTGAGGAGTATACCACCTCAGTCACCGGCTTCATCAACAAGTGCATCAACAACGTCGTCCCCAACAGTGACCGTACGTACATATCCCAACCAGAAGCCATGGATTACAGGCAACATCCGCACCGTGCTAAAGGCTAGAGCTGCCACTTTCAAGGAGCAGGGGCAGATTCACGAAACGTTTTTATGAAGAAATTTCTTAACTGCCATTTTTTCCTTAACTATAGACTTAAGAAAGTTTAGCAAAGTTGCAGACTCGGCCACTCCCGCACATGCTTTCTTTTTGGTCTCTGCAGTGACCCCACAGTTATCAAGTCTCCCCAACAGCAACCTTTTCCTGGCTGCCATTTCCTCCATCATCACTTCAATCTCATTTCTTGGTTATCCAATTTTGATATAGCTAGTCTGATGGCTGTGTGAGAAAAATAACAAAATAACCAAATCCGATCATCCCTGTCGCATAGGCTTATTTATTGGTTTCAAGCACGTCACTAATGTCATTGCACATAAGATATTTACAAAGTTCTTAAGAACATTGAGGAATTGCATTTACAAACTCTTATCAACTTACAATTTTTTTCCTTAAGAAACTGCTTACGTTTTTTGGTAAGTAAAGTTTTGTGAATCCGGCCCCAGGACACTAATCCGAGCGCTTATAAGGAATCCAGCTATGTCCTCAGATGAACCATCAAACAGACAAAGCATCAATACAGGACTAAGATTGAATTCTACCACACCAGCTCTAACGCTTGTCAGATGTGGCTAACTATTAAGGACAAAAGGGAAACCCAGTCGCGAGCTGCCCAGTGAGGCGAGCCTACCAGACGGGTAAAATGCCTTTTATGCTCGCGTCGAGGCAAGCAACCCTGAAGCATGCATGAGAGCACCAGCTGTTCCGGACGACTGTGTGATCACACTCCCCGTAGCCGATGTGACTAAAACCTTTAAACAGGTCAACATGCACAAGGCCGCAATGCCAGACGGATTACCAGGACGTGTACTCCGAGCATGCACGGACAAACTGGCAAGTGTCTTCACTGACATTTACAACCTATCCCTGAGCGAGTCTGTAACACCTACATGTTTCAAGCAGACCACCATATTCCCTGTGCCCAAGAAAGCGAAGGTAACCTGCCAAAATGACTACCGACCCGTAGCACGCACGTCTGTAGCCATGAAGTGCTTTGAAAGGCTGGTCATGGCCACCCTAGACCCACTCCAAATAGCCTACCGCCCCAACAGATCCACAGATGACGCAATCCACACTGCCCTTTCCCACCTGGACCAAAGGAACACCTATGTGAGAATGCTGTTCATTGATTACAGCTCAGCGTTCAACACCATAGTGCCCACAAAGCTCATCACTAAGCTAAGGACCCTGGGACTAAACACCTCCCTCTGCAACTGGATCCTAGACTTCCTGATGGGCCGCCCCCAGGTGGCGAGGGTAGGTAGCAACATCTGCCATGCTGATCCTCAACACTGGGGCTCCTCAGGGGCGCGTGCTCAGTTCCCTCCTGTATTCCCTGTTCACCCACAACTGCATGGCCAGGCACGACTCCGACACCATCATTAAGTTTGCTGACGACACAACGGTGGTAGGCCTGATCACAGACAACGATGAGCCTATAGAAAGGAGGTCAGAGACCTGGCAGTGTGGTGCCAGGACAACAACCTCTCCCTCAACGTGAGCAACACAAAGGAGATGATCGTGGACTAAAGGAAAAGGATGGCCAAACGCACCCCATTCACATCGAAGGGAGTGTAGTGGAGCAGGTCGAGAGTTTCAAGTTCCTTGGTGTCCACATCACCAACAAACTATCATGGTCAAACACACCAAGACAGTCGTGAAGAGGGCACAACAACACTTTTCCCCCTCAGGAGACTGAAAAGATTTGGCATGGGCCCCAGATCCTCAAAAAGTTATACAGCTGCACCATTGAGAGTATCCTGACCGGTTGCATCACCGCCTGGTATGGCAACTGCTCGGCATCTGACCGTAAGGCGCTACAGAGGGTAGTGCGTACAGCCCAGGACATCACTGGGGCCAAGCCTGCTGCCATCCAGGACCTATATGCTAGGCGGTGTCTGAGGAAGGCCCCAAAAAAATGGTTATTAAGGCTCCAGTCACCCAAGTCGGACTGTTCTCTCTGCTACCGCACAGAAAATGGCCACCCGGACTATTGGAATTGACACACCTCACAGTTTTTAAACTGCTGCTACTCGCTATTTATTATCTGTGTGTAGTCACTTTACCCTTACCTACATATTTCCTCGACTAACCTGTACCCCCTGTATATAGCCTCCACATTGACACGGTACCCCCTGTATGTAGCCTCCACATTGACTCTGTACCGGTACCCCCTGTATATAGCCTCCACATTGACTCTGTACCGGTACCCCCTGTATATAGCCTCCACATTGACTCTGTACCGGTACCCCCTGTATATAGCCTCCACATTGACTCTGTACCGGTACCCCCTGTATATAGCCTCCACATTGACTCTGTACCGGTACCCCCTGTATATAGCCTCCACATTGACTCTGTACCGGTACCCCTGTATATAGCCTCCACATTGACTGTTGGTTATTTCACAGTAAGGTCTACACCTGTTGCATTCGGCACATGTGAAAATGACATTTTGATTTGAAATGACATGCAGTCAGCTTGACTGTCCTCCTCTGGACCTCACCATCCCTCCCCCCCTCTCACTGAACACAACAGTAGGCATGCTAGTCTATACACTCACTGACATGTATTCCAGCTCAGTGTAACAGATCAAGCCAACAAGTGCATCGCTCTCTGGCTCTGCAATAGTGAAGTAATATAACCCATCAAGCAGTGGAAAACGTGCTCGGGGGTCAGAGTGAAGGCAGAACTGTAGGCTATGATTATCGTGTGTGTGTGTGTGTGTTACTGCTGCTGGTAAACAAATAGAGGCAGTAAAAGGGCATAAGTTCAAACACATGCTGGATAGGGCTGACCCCATTCAGTCGACTCGTCGATTGTTTGGTCAATAGGATGTTGATTGACCGATCATTTTTTGGTCGAGTAGTTGCAAAAACGAGTAACATTGATGGCACATCTTGATTGATGCCTGTCTCAACGGACTAATCAATCGCGGAGGCCACAGTGGAGGTACACCAGCACCACCAGTAGTACATTTACTGTTAATTCCCATCATTTCTAATCTACAATGTTTGTTCCATTAGCATAATTTCTGTTAATGCCTTCAATAAAATTATTATTACAGTCCTTTACTGTTCTCTTGGAGTGGACACATTGTTTGAAGAGCGCACAACCCAGGCTACACTTGTGAGAAACAAGCTTTGATTTATTTCATTCTGTTTATAAGTTGTCAATTTAGTCATTGCGTTTTGTTTGGAGCGCTCCTGTCTAGAGGTTGACCGATTAATCGGAATGGCCGATTTCAAGTTTTCATAACAATCGGTATTTTTGGACACCGATTTGCCAATATTTTTTTATTTATTTTTATACACCTTTATTTAACTAGGCAAGTCAGTTAAGAACACATTCTTATTTTCAATGACGGTCTAGGAACGGTGAGTTAACTGCCTTGTTCAGGGGTAGAACGACAGATTTTTACCTTGTCAGCTCGGGGATTCGTTGTTGCAACCTTCCGGTTACTAGTCCAACGCTCTAACCACTTGCCTTACATTGCACTCCACGAGGAGCCTACGTGGCAGGCTGACTACCTGTTATGCGAGGGCAGCAATAAGCCAAGGTAAGTTGCTAGCTAGCATTAAACTTATCTTATAAAAAACGATCAATCTTAACATAATCAATAGTTAACTACACATGGTTGATGATATTACTAGTTTATCTAACGTGTCCTGCGTTGCATATAATCGATGCAGTGCCTGTTAATTTATCATTGAATCATAGCCTACTTCGCCAAACGGGTGATTTAACAAGCGCATTCGAGAAAAAAGCACTGTCGTTACACCAATGTACCTAATCATAAACATCAGCGCCTTTCTTAAAATCAATACACAAGTATATATTTTTAAACCTGCATATTTAGTTAATATTGCCTGCTAACATGAATTTCTTATAACTAGGGAAATTGTGTCACTTCTCTTGCGTTCCGTGCAAGCAGTCAGGGTATATGCAGCAGTTTGGGCTGCCTGGCTCATTGCGAACTGTGTGAATTCCATTTATTCCTAACAAAGGCCTTAATTAATTATGACATAAGATTGAAGACTGTACAATGTAACCACAATATTTAGACTTAGGGATGCCATCCGTTAGATAAAATACGGAACGGTTCCGTATTTCACTGAAAGAATAAACATATTTTTTTATTAGAAATGATAGTTTCCGGATTCGACCATTTTAAATGACCAAAGGCTCGTATTTCTGTGTGTTATGTTATAATTAAGTCTATGATTTGATAGAGCAGTCTGACTGAGCGATGGTAGGCACCAGCAGGCTCGTAAGCATTCATTCAAACAGCACTTTCGTGCGTTTGCCAGCAGCTCTTCGCAATGCTTCAAGCATTGTGCTGTTTATGACTTCAAGCCTATCAACTCCCGAGATTAGGCTGGTGTAACCGATGTGAAATGGCTAGCTAGTTAGCGGGGTGCGTGCTAATAGCGTTTCAAACGTCACTCGCTCTGAGACTTGGAGTAGTTGTTCCCCTTGCTCTGCATGGGTAATGCTGCTTCGAGGGTGGCTGTTGTCGATGTGTTCCTGGTTCGAGCTCAGATAGGAGCGAGGACAGGGACGGAAGCTATACTGTTACACTGGCAATACTAAAGTGCCTATAAGAACATCCAATAGTCAAAGGTATATGAAATACAAATCGTATAGAGAGAAATAGTCCTATAATTCCTATAATAACTACAACCTAAAACTTCTTTCCTGAGAATATTGAAGACTCATGTTAAAAGGAACCACCAGCTTTCATATGTTCTCATGTTCTGAGCAAGGAACTTAAATGTTAGCTTTCTTACATGACACATATTGCACTTTCACTTTCTTCTCCAACACTTTGTTTTTGCATTATTTAAACCAAATGGAACATGTTTCATTATTTATTTGAGGCTACATTTATTTTATTGATGTATTATATTCAGTTAAAATTAGTGTTCATTCAGTATTGTTGTAATTGTCATTATTACAAATACATTTAAAAATACATTTAAAAAAAAATATATATAAAAAAAATATTAAAAATTAAATAATACTAAAAATAATACAATACAATTTAAAAAAAAAAAATAATATATATATATTTTTTTTTATCGGCCTACTGATCGGTATCGGCTTTTTTTCCGGTCCTCTAATAATCGGTATCAGTGTTGAAAAATCATAATCGGTCGACCTCTACTCCTGTCAATGTTGAGTAAGGACACACACCTGATTACGCATAGAAGTAGGCCTAGGCTACCTGGCCTGTATGCAAATGTAGGCTTATAAATGTGTCCATTTGGCGATCTGATAATATTTCTGATTGTCTTAACTCACCACCAATAATGAGCTGTGGAGCTTCTGAAAGTATTTTTTTCTTCACATCAAACAGCAAGTAAACAAAGTCTGTTTTTACAGGCTATATTGACCTCTGGCTCCCTCTTGATTCATTACTGTCTTAATTATTTCATCACTGTGTGCTTAAATCATCAGACAACCTCAGTAGCCTACATATATACTGAACAAAAATAAACAACACGCAACAATTTCAAAGATTTTACTGACTTACAATACATAAGGTAACCAGTCAATTGCAAGAAATTCATTAGGCCCTAATCTAGGGATTTCACATGACTGTGCAGATGTGTAGCAATGGGTGTGTCTCTATATGGAAAAAGACGTTTTAACATTTAGACCAGTGGATAAAGGACTCCTGACAACACCCTCTCTGGCCTGAGTTAACTCACATCATTGAACGGGGGAGAACGACAATCACAGTTCCAAAAATAACACTTCACTGACAGTTTACTTCCGTGAGAAGATGACCTTAGCAAAACAGAATAAATTAATGATTCATACCTAAACTAGCCTAATCTGTCATTCTGCCCCTGAACAAGGCAGTTAACCCACTGTTCCCCGGTAGGCTGTCATTGTAAATAACAATTTGTTCTTAACTGACTTGCCTAGTTAAATAAAGGTAAAAATAAAAAAATAATTACACTGATCTATTCTCAATCTATTAGGGCCAAGAGCTTTTCCTGACTGTGACCTGGTCAGGAATAACTCCTGGTGTAGGCCAGTGGTAGGCTATTCACAGTTACCACTGATGAAGGCCAGTGGTAGGCTAATTTAACTACCTAGACACACACTAACCCACAACAGGCAACATCCTACTTGCTCCTCCTACACATCTGTCCAATTACTGTCCAATCACATCCATCCGCTCTCCCAGGACTAGTGACAGTTAATCAGAGGGTTTGGTGAATGGACTCTCGGTTCATCTGATGTTAACTGGGCATTAAGTCAGTAGGTTTTTACAAAAGTTCTAAAACAGGTTAGAGTTTAAAGACCAAGTCTCTCAACCACCACCCTAACCAGGCCAATGGATATAATTCACTCAACCACCTTAACCCTAACCAGGCCAATGGATATAATTCACTCAACCACCACCCTAACCCTAACCAGGCCAATGGATATAATTCACTCAACCACCTTAACCCTAACCAGGCCAATGGATATAATTCACTCAACCACCTTAACCCTAACCAGGCCAATGGATATAATTCACTCAACCACCACCTTAACCAGGCCAATGGATATAATTCACTCAACCACCACCTTAACCCTAACCAGGCCAATGGATATAATTCACTCAACCACCACCTTAACCCTAACCAGGCCAATGGATATAATTCACTCAACCACCACCCTAACCCTAACCAGGCCAATGGATATAATTCACTCAACCACCACCTTAACCCTAACCAGGCCAATGGATATAATTCACTCAACCACCACCCTAACCCTAACCAGGCCAATGGATATAATTCACTCAACCACCACCTTAACCCTAACCAGGCCAATGGATATAATTCACTCAACCACCACCTTAACCCTAACCAGGCCAATGGATATAATTCACTCAACCACCACCTTAACCCTAACCAGGCCAATGGATATAATTCACTCAACCACCACCTTAACCCTAACCAGGCCAATGGATATAATTCACTCAACCATCACCTTAACCCTAACCAGGCCAATGGATATATTCACTCAACTCCAATTTAATCAGCCGTTAGAGCAGGCACTAGGCTTTACTAAAGCAGATGGGGGATTTGGAGCAACAACAAAAAAAATATATATAGTTATTTCTCACTGTGGTCCTGTGTCTTTTGGACATGGTTTGGCATGGGGCTGCCATCCACTGCTGTTATAGATGTAGCCAGAACACAGACCATTCGATATGGACTCATTCCCATCAGTGTGTGGAAAACAGCCCCATGCCCCCAGCTCAACTGGATTGTTATTGACAGGACAATAACCCAAGGTCTGTTTATGACACTATCAATTACCAGCTGCATTGATTTGACAGGGCCACAAACGCATTCCCCATACACACCTAAACACACGCACAGACATATGCATGTGCACACACTAGGACAGACAGACTCCAAAAGGCAGACCTTGCCTGTAGCATGCTAGCGTGCGTTAACCAGAGCTATACAAGTGATGAGGGAGAGACTGGTGATTGGTCCAGTATGAAATAAATAAATCTAGCCCACGTGACTGTCAGTTTGTATGGATTAACGATGATTTACACCCACTGTGTTGTGGCTAGGGTTTGGTTTCAGGCAGCTTCAGCATCGACTGACTGGCTGCTACAGGCCTGCCTTGCTCTGCTAACTGCCAAAGCTGATACAGTACATGGGGGGGGAGAGACGCCACACACACACACACACACACACACACACACACACACACACACACACTTCTCATGTAAGCTACAGCACACCACAGTTCCATGGATGACCCTGGCCTGACATAACCATAACGAGTGCCTGTGGTGAAGTCTACCCAAGCCCAGTGAGTCATGTTGCAGCTTCAGCCTCGTTCCCACTAGGGCATGTAAAATGTATGAGAAGAGTGTGTGAACGAGCAAACGCACACAGCATAGACACACACACACACACACACACACACACACAATTCCATTTGTGGCTCAGCACACACTGCCACAATAACTGATCTCGTTTGAAAGAGGAGGGGGATTGGAGTAGAGGGCTGCTCAACATGATTTTCCAATCAAAAGGGAAGGGGGATACCTTGTCAGTTGTACAACTGAATGCGTTCAACTGAAATGTGTCTCCCACATTTAACCCAACCCCTCTGAATCAGAGAACACCATATAGAGAACAGGGTGCCACAGCAAGCACAGAATCAAGCACAGAATCAAGCACAGAATCAAGCACAGAATCAAACACACGGCAAAAAGACCAAACCCACCCTGGTACAGGCTCAGGCTCTGGGACACACACACACGCAAACCCAGAGCCGCTCATCAGTTTTACACCATTAAATATTTAAAACATTAAATGAACAGACACTGCATGGCTCGGCTTTGGCTCTATGCATTAGATGTGAGTGTGTTAACAGGGCTAGTGGCATCGCTGCCAAGAGATGAGGTGTCACGACTAGAACTGTCCTCACGTGACTTTTGGTTTAGGAGAGGAGGTTAAACCAGGGCAGAGCAGGACGGGAGGAGTTGGGTTTCATTCACTGATCTAGTGGAGTTAGTCAGTAGGAGAGAGATAGGTTGGATGTCAATAGTCTACAGTCGTTTCCTCTCCTTCTGTACTGCACTAAAAACACTGGATAACTGAAACACTTTGACAGTTCACATTGCTACTGGGGGTGCATTGCAATCACGTCTTCCTTTCCTCTTCCACACAGGATGATATATGAAAACAATATGGTTGACGGGTGGCCTACTGGGAATTTGTCATCACCTGTCCAGGCCTTTCTTATCAGTGCAGATACATTAAAAGGACACGAGACCGCTTCATAGTATTGAGATGCAGCCCAAGAATCTCTCCAAGGCCTCGTTCTTGAGGTGGGTGTTATTTCAAATCAACAAGTGTAGTAGACCTTACCGTGAAATGCTTACTTACACCGCTTAACCAACAGTGCAATTCAAGTAGAGTTAAGAAAATATTTACCAAACAAACTAAAGTAAAAAAGAATAAAAAGTAACGAGCCTATAAACAGAGGGTACAGGTACCGAGTCAGTGTGCGGGGGTACAGGTTAGTTGAGGTAATTTGTACATGTAAGTGGGGGTGAAGTGACTGTGCATAGATAATAAAAAAACGAGTAGCAGCAGTGTAAAAACAAAAGGGCGGGGGTCAATGTAAATAGTCCTGGTGGCCATTTGATTAATTATTCAGCTGTCTTATGGCTTGGGGGTAGAAGCTGTTAAGGACACTTTTGGACCTAGACTTGGCGCATGTCATGCTGCGTGTGGCTGGTCACTGAGCTCTCAGGGAGGTTGGGATTCATTGGCATACATTTATGAAGTACTACCCTTTCAGATCAGCCAACTTCAGAATAGACTGGATGAAGTGTCCCTTTCCTCCATGGGGGTGGCCAGCCAGCCATTCTGAAGAGAGGCAGTTGATCCAGACATGGCCTAGACATGACGAAGTAGCCAGGATCTAGACATGACGACGTAGCCAGGATCTAGACATGACGACATAGCCAGCCTAGCCTACATCCTTTGACTAGTCTGCTGCTATTTAAAAAAAGACATACAAGGACAAGAGAGAATGATCAACACAGGCATAAGAGAGCGAAAAGGAGAATGAGAGCAAGAGAAAGAGAGAAAGATGGAGAGATTGAAAGAGACAGAGCGTGCACAGGAGAGACAGTAAGAGAGAGAACGAACGAATGGCAGAATGAAAGAAAAAGAGAGTGGGAGGAAATGTAGCAGGAGGAAAACACCAACAAGGAAACATTGCATTTAGGCCACTGAGTCATTTCCCTGTGCTCCTTCACGCTTCTCTTTCTTTAATATACACTGGCAGGATCAATTACGTACATCATGGCTAGGAGTTTACAGAGAAAGGAGAGAGAGGGAGAAGGCCCATCGGTTTAGGCCAAGGATTTCAGCTTTTAGCCCTGTAAAGTCTGCTTGCAATTAATTTGGGAATGAATGCAGGCTCAGAACTGTACAGTGAGAGATTTCCCCCCACCCCCTCTCCATTTCTCACAGCACTATTTCATCAGACAATCCTCAGCTCTTCCAATATAACGGTTAGAATTCAGCCCTGTGGTGCTGTGTGAATTTACCTATTATTTTACCCACAATGAACTCTATGTAGGCTAACACCCCTGTGGTAGTAGTAGTGAAGTATTATTACTGACGTGTTAGTGATGTAGTCGGTGGGCGGAGCCTGGAAATGATTTGTGTTGTAACTTACTGACGTGCTATCCTGAGGTCCATTACACCAAGAAAAAAAATCTATATGCTTCAATATGCTCTAGAGCTACATCTAACCATCAAGTCTTTAAGCCTGGGGAAACATTGATGGATCCCTGTAAACGATTACCAGTTAGTTACACTGGCCTTTACAAACACACTGCAGGCATAGACTGCCTGGTATAGGGACTAACCCACTCTACCCTACTACACCAATCCCCCCCCCCACCCCCAACCTCACGTACCATCACAAACACGCACGCTCAGCCGTCAGAACACCTTGCGTGCGGCATGCAGGCGTGTACAGACTGTCCCAGGCAGCATATAACCTCAGGCCTAGTAGAGCACACAGTGATAGATAAAAACCTGACTGGGCAGAGAGCTGTTGACAGTCATCCCGGACTCACCCATTCTGTCAGACTACAGGCACACATCCTGGATATACAGTACTGTATGGACTCCAGTCAGTCAGGGTTTGCATCCCAAATTGCACACTATTCCCTATATATAGTCCACTACTTTTGACCAGAGCCCATAGGGAATAGGGAGCGATTTGAGATGCACCCTCAGTCTGACAGTACAGACACTACTGCACTGTGTGTTTCTTTATTTTTTAAAACCTTTATTTAACTAGGCAAGTCAGTTAAGAACAAATTCTTATTTTCAATGACGGGCCTAGGAACAGTGGGTTAACTGCCTTGTTCAGGGGCAGAACGACAGATTTTCACCTTGTCAGCTCGGGGATTCAATCTTGTAACCTTTCAGTTACTCATCCAACGCTCTAACCACTAGACTATCTGCCTCCTACCTGCCGTGTGTGTGTGTGTGTGTGTGTGTGTGTGTGTGTGTGTGGTGTGTGTGTGTGTGTGTATTATCAGTCAATCACTCAGTCGGAGTACAGACCCAACTGAGTGATTGACTGCACACACAGTAAGTAAGGCAGGCTAGCTATCACTTCCTCTCAACGAGCCCTGCCCCAAAACATGTGTGCACCAGTTCACGCAAAGAAGTTTTAAAAAATAAGGCATTTGTAAATACTGAAATTGACATGAGAATGTGCTTATCCTCCCGCCTACTAACATGAGAATACACACAGTTTCTAATGGTTCAAGTACTGCATTACAAAAAGGACAAAGTACACTAGTAGTAGCCTTGTGCAGGAATGTATGATGCTCATATTCATAAAAAACAACAGGTAGCTAAATATAATAACAAGATGCAATCATTTGCCGTTAGCGAGAAGACAGAATCAATTGATTCTGTCTTTGCATTTTATAATAATTAGTAATAGGCATCTATTTCCTGTTATTTATTTCCATGATCATTGCAGAATAAATCCCTCACCTACAGTGCCTTGCAAAAGTATTCATCCCCCTTGGTGTTTTTACTATTTTGATGCATTACAATCTGTAATTTAAATGGATTTTATTTGGATTTCATGTAATGGACATACACAAAATAGTCCAAATTAGTGAAGTGAAAAAAATAACATGTTTTTTAAAGTAAAAGTGGTGCGTGTATATGTATTCACCCCCTTTGCTATGAAGCACCTAAATTAGATCTGGTGCAACCAATAACCTTCAGAAGTCACATAATTAGTTAAATAAAGTCCACCTGTGTGCCATAAGTCTCACATGATCTGTCGCATGATCTACGCATATATACACCTGTTCTGAAAGGCCCCAGAGTCTGCAACACCACTAAGCAAGGGGCACTATTTTTTATTTATTTTATTTCACCTTTATTTAACCAGGTAGGCAAGTTGAGAACAAGTTCTCATTTACAATTGCGACCTGGCCAAGATAAAGCAAAGCAGTTCGACAACATACAAAAACACAGAGTTACACATGGAGTAAAACAACATAAAATCAATGATGCAGTAGAAAAAAATAAGACTATATACAATGTGAGCAAATGAGGTGAGATAAGGGAGGTAAAGGCAAAAAAGGCCATGGTGGCAAAGTAAATAAAGTATAGCAAGCAAAACACTGGAATGGTAGATTTGTAGTTTGAAGAAAGTTCAAAGTTAAAATATAAATAATATGGTGCAAAGGAGCAAAAATAAATAAAATAAATAAATACAGTAGGGGAAGAGGTAGTAGTTTGGGCTAAATTATAGATGGGCTATATACAGGTGCAGTGATCTGGGAGCTGCTCTGATAGCTGGTGCTTAAAGCTAGTGAGGGAGATAAGTGTTTCCAGTTTCAGAGATTTTTGTAGTTCGTTCCAGTCATTGGCAGCAGAGAACTGGAAGGAGAGATGACCAAAGGAGGAGTTGGCTTTAGGGGTGACCAGTGAGATATACCTGCTGGAGCGCGTGCTACAGGTGGGTGCTGCTATGGTGACCAGTGAGCGGAGATAAGCGGGGACTTTACCTAGCAGGGTCTTGTAGATGACCTATGAAGACCAAGGAGCTCTCCAAACAGGTCAGGGCTGGGTTATAAAAAAATATCCGAAACTTTGAACATCCCACGGAGCACCATTAAATCCATTATCAAAAAAATGGAAAGAATATGGCACCACAACAAACCTGCCAAGAGACGGCCGACCACCAAAACTCACGTACCAGGCAGGGAGGACATTAATCAGAGAGGTAACAAAGAGACCAAAGATAACCCTGAAGGAGCTGCAAAGCTCCACAGCAGAGATTGGAGTATCTGTCCATAGTATCTGTCCACAGAGCTGGGCTTAAGGGAAGAGTGGCCAGAAAAAAGCCATTGCTTAAAGAAAAAAATAAGCAAACACATTTGGTATTCGCCAAAAGGCATGTGGGAGACTCCCCAAACACACGGAAGAAGGTACTCTGGTCAGATGAGACTAAAATGGAGCTTTTTGGCCATCAAGGAAAACGCTATGCCTGGCGCAAACCCAACACCTCTCATCATCCCGACAACACCATCCCCACAGTGAAGCATGGTGGTGGCAGCATCATGCTGTGGGGATGTTTTTCATTGGCATGGCCTGGGAAACTGGTCAGAATTGAAGGAATGATGGATGGCGCTAAATACAGGGAAATTCTTGAGGAAAACCTGTTTCAATCTTCCAGAGTTTTGAGACTGGGACGGAGGTTCACCTTCCAGCAGGACAATGACCCTAAGCATATTGCTAAAGCAACACTCGAGTGGTTTAAGGGGAAACATTTACAGCTCAAGTCATTAAAAGTCATTTTCAACCACTCCACACATTTCTTGTTCACAAACTATAGTTTTGGCAAATCGGTTAGGACATCTACTTGACACAAGTCATTTTTCCAACAATTGTTTACAGACAGATCATTTCACTGTATCACAATTCCAGTGGGTCAGAAGTTTACATACACTAAGATGACGGTGCCTTTAAACAGCTTGGAAAATTCCAGAAAATGATGTCATGGCTTTTGAAGCTTCTGATAGGCTAATTGGCAACATGAGTCAATTGGAGGGGTACCTGTGGATGTATTTCAGGGCCTACCTTCATACTCAGTGCCTCTTTGCTTGACATCATGGGAAAATCAAAAGAAATCAGCCAAGACCTCAGAATTGTTTTTTATTGTAGACTGCCACAAGTCTGGTTCATCCGTGGGAGCAATTTCCAAACGCCTGAAGGTACCACGTTCATCTGTACAAACAATAGTACGCAAGTATAAACACCATGGGACCACGCAGCCGTCATACCGCGCAGGAAGGAGACGCATTCTGTCACCTAGAGATGAATGTACTTTGGTGCTAAAAGAACAACAGCAAAGGACCTTGTGAAGATGCTGGACGAAACGGGTACAAAAGTGTCTATATCCACAGTAAAACAAGTCCTATATCGACATAACCTGAAAGACTGCTCAGCAAGGAAGAAGCCACTGCTCCAAAACCACCATAAAAAAGCCAGACTACGGTTTGCAACTGCACATGGGGACAAAGATCGTACTTTTTGGAGAAATGTCCTCTGGTCTGATGAAACAAAAATAGAACTGTTTGGCCATAATGAGCATTGTTATGTTTGGAGGAAAAAGGGGGAAGCTTGCAAGCCGAAGAACACCATCCCAACCGTGAAGCACGGGGGTGGCAGCATCATGTTGTGGGGGTGCTTTGCTGCAGGAGGGACTGGTGCACTTCACAAAATAGATGGCATCATGAGGTAGGAAAATGATGTGGATATATTGAAGCAACATCTCAAGACATCAGTCAGGAAGTTAAAGCTTAGTTGCAAATGGGTCTTCCAAATGGACAAGCATACTTTCAAAGTTGTGGCAAAATGGCTAGGATTATGATTAAATGTCAAGGATTGTGAACAACTGAGTTGAAATGTATTTGGCTAAGGTGTATGTAAACTTCCAACTTCAACTGTAAATGTCTTGGAATGGCCTTGTCAAAGCCTAGACCTCAATCCATTTCACATCGGTTACACCAGCCTAATCTTGGGAGTTGATAGGCTTGAAGTCATAAACAGCGCAATGCTTGAAGCACAGCGAAGAGCTGCTGGCAAAACGCATGAAGGTGCTGTTTGAATGAATGCTTACGAGCCTGCTGCTGCCTACCATCGCTCAGTCAGACTGCTCTATCAAATATGAAATCATAGACTTAATTATAACATAATAACACACAGAAATACGAGCCTTTGGTCATTATTAATATGGTCGAATCTGGAAACTATTATTTCGAAAACGAAACGTTTATTATTTCAGTGAAATACGGAACCGTTCCGTATTTTATCTAACGGGTGGCATCCCTAAGTCTAAATATTCCTGTTACATTGCACAACCTTCAATGTTATGTCATAATTATGTACAATTCTGGCAAATTAATTACGGCCTTTGTTAGGAATAAATGGACTTCACACAGTTCGCAATGAGCCAGGCGGCCCAAACTGCTGTATATACCCTGACTGCTTGCACGGAACGCTAGCGAAGTGACACAAATTCCTGTTAGCAGGCAATATTACCTAAATATGCAGGTTTAAAAATATATACTTGTGTATTGATTTTAAAGAAAGGCATTGATGTTTATGGTTAGGTACATTGCTGCAACGACAGTGCTTTTTTCGCAAATGCGCTTGTTAAATCATCACCCGTTTGTCGAAGTAGGCTGTGATTCGATGAGAAATTAACAGGCACCGCATCGATTATATGCAACGCAGGACATGTTAGATAAACTAGTAATATCATCAACCATGTGTAGTTAACTAGTGATTATGTTAAGATTGATCGTTTTTTATAAGGTAAGTTTAATGCTAGCTAGCAACTTACCTTGGCTTATTGCTGCCCTCGCGTAACAGGTAGTCAGCCTGCCAAGCAGGCTCCTCGTGGAGTGCAATGTAAGGCAGGTGGTTAGAGCACAGTAACCGGAAGATTGCAAAAACGAATCCCCGAATCCCCCCTGAACAAGGAAGTTAACACCCGTTCCTAGGCCGTCATTGAAAATAATAATGTGTTCTTAATCTGACTTGCCTAGTTAAATAAAGGTGTAAATTAAAAAATAAAATAAAAAATAAAAAAGAACAATCGGCGGCCAAAAATACCGATTACCGATTGTTACGAAAACTTGAAATCGGCCCTAATTAATCGGCCATTCCGATTAATCGGTCGATCTCTAGTTCATACCATAACCCCACCGCCACCATAGGGCACTCTGTTCACAATGTTTACATCCATAATCCGCTCGCCCACAACACCACACACGTGGTCTGTGGTAATGAGGCTGGTTGGACGTACTGCTAAATTCTCCAAAACGACGTTAGAGGACGCTTATGGTAAAGACATTAACATTCAATTCTCTGGCAACACCTCTGGTGGACATTCCTGCAGTCAGCATGCCAATTGCATGCTCTCCCAACATCTTTGACATTGTGTTGTGTGACAAAACATCACATTTTAGAGTGGCCTTTAATTGTCCCTAGCACAAGGTGCACCTGTGTAATGATCATGTTGTTTAATTAGCTTCTTGATATGCCACACATGTCAGGTGGATGGGTTATCTTGGCAAAGAAGAAATACTTACTAACAGGGATGTAAACACATTTATGCACAAAATAAGATAAATAAGCTTTGTGTGTGTGTGTATATGGAACATTTCTGGGATCTTTTATTTCAGCTCATGAAACATGTTTATATTTTTGTTCAGTATATTTCAATTATTTTGCTCTAAGCTTTCCAAACCGAAGCACAGTTTAAACAGTAGAACAGATGGTTCACCTATTCCATTGATGTTTGTAGGCTACAACTGAATACTCTAATGTCAAATTTCTGCAGTAGACAACATTTAAATGTATAAAGATAATACATTATCGCAATCATTGCAGAATAAAATCATTTTCTGGCCGTGATGAGTTCATTTTCCACAAGTATCCATAAAAACAAACGCATCTGTGTACCGGTACCATATGCATCTCTCATTTATATTAATGAAATAGGTTATTATAATTTCAGGTTTTTTGTGCAGTTTATAACATACAGCAGAATGGAACCGGTACACAGACAGCTATGAAGGCTACCACTAAGTAGGGCTAATGTAGTTTTCTTTTTTTCCCCAGACTAGACAAAGTTTCAGAATTCACGGGCAGTGCAGCATATTTAGGTTTGGAAAAATGTAAATGCAAAACATTATTGAATTCAAACAATTTGTTTACAGGTCCACAACAATTTGCAATTGTTTTTTTTTGTCTTTCAGAAACAGGCTACAGCAAAACAAAACATTCTGCCAACACCTCCAAAGACATGATCATGATCTCCTTTAGAAACATTCTCGGCCTAATTCCAATACTTATTGTCACCATAAAAGGTGAACGATGGGCATTTTTCAGAAGGAGATATAATGTTCGTTCACAAATAAAGTTTCAGGACAGGTCTGATTTATAGCAGAAAACATGCATATGCCAAGTTCATTAGACCGCAACACTGATATTTAGCGTCAAATTTCCACAAAGGTTATAAATGAGGTCCCTGGTCAGTGGCCAGCCAGCTGTGACATCTCTCGTACACAACAACCTTTCTCTGTGTCGGCTAACCTACACATCATAGCGCAGTGCCCCTTTGCTGGCCTGCCCCTTATCTATAAAAGATTCTGTCTCCTCTACTGCCATTCTCCTAGCTAACCTTCCACTCCTCCTCCTCCCATTCATGTTGACTGTACTCAAGCTGAATCCTGGTTCAATTCAATTGTAATATAACTGTATGTATCCCCTCAGGGGCAATTAGGAACAGCAATAGTCACTCAAACATAATATCCTCCACACACACACTGCATAACATCCATCCTCCACACACACACTGCATAACATCCATCCTCCACACACACACTGCA
The DNA here is from genome assembly GCF_965601325.2 of Salmo salar. Classification (NCBI taxonomy): domain Eukaryota; kingdom Metazoa; phylum Chordata; class Actinopteri; order Salmoniformes; family Salmonidae; genus Salmo; species Salmo salar. The sequence continues at coordinate 3,911,613 of NC_138310.1, forward strand.
TAACATCCGTCCATCCTCCACACACACACTGCATAACATCCGTCCATCCTCCACACACACACTGCATAACATCCGTCCATCCTCCACACACACACTGCATAACATCCGTCCATCCTCCACACACACACTGCATAACATCCGTCCATCCTCCACACACACACTGCATAACATCCGTCCATCCTCCACACACACACTGCATAACATCCGTCCATCCTCCACACACACACTGCATAACATCCGTCCATCCTCCACACACACACTGCATAACATCCGTCCATCCTCCACACACACACTGCATAACATCCGTCCATCCTCCACACACACACTGCATAACATCCGTCCATCCTCCACACACACACTGCATAACATCCATCCATCCTCCACACACACACTGCATAACATCCATCCATCCTCCACACACACACTGCATAACATCCTCCATCCTCCACACACACACTGCATAACATCCGTCCATCCTCCACACACACACTGCATAACATCCGTCCATCCTCCACACACACACTGCATAACATCCGTCCATCCTCCACACACACACTGCATAACATCCGTCCATCCTCCACACACACACTGCATAACATCCGTCCATCCTCCACACACACACTGCATAACATCCGTCCATCCTCCACACACACACTGCATAACATCCGTCCATCCTCCACACACACACTGCATAACATCCGTCCATCCTCCACACACACACTGCATAACATCCGTCCATCCTCCACACACACACTGCATAACATCCGTCCATCCTCCACACACACACTGCATAACATCCGTCCATCCTCCACACACACACTGCATAACATCCGTCCATCCTCCACACACACACTGCATAACATCCGTCCATCCTCCACACACACACTGCATAACATCCGTCCATCCTCCACACACACACTGCATAACATCCGTCCATCCTCCACACACACACACACACACTGCATAACATCCGTCCATCCTCCACACACACACTGCATAACATCCGTCCATCCTCCACACACACACTGCATAACATCCGTCCATCCTCCACACACACACACACACACTGCATAACATCCGTCCATCCTCCACACACACACTGCATAACATCCGTCCATCCTCCACACACACACTGCATAACATCCATCCTCCTCGCTAATACTTTGACCTAGCTAGCCTTCCCGGGTTAACAACCTCCTCAGAGGGTCACCAAGGGTTTGACCTCTCACACCCTCATGAGATCTAGGATAGCTCTGCCCTCCACACACACACACACACACACACACACACACACACACGAGATCACTGCACCCAAGGCTCAACATACAGAGATCATTACCCATAATAGCTTTGTCATGATAACAGATTTTCGTTGGTAACAAAATAAAACAAAGCAGACATAAAACTCTGATCTTTCAAAACCTACTTTTATTAAGATAGTATGTGCTATAGCTTGCGACATAAACAAATGTGACTCTGGGTAACAAAATGCATTTTTTTCCCCAACATTAGGACTGTTTTCCTCAAGAAATTGAGTCCGGTTCATGTTTTGTTTCCTTTGCTTCCTAGTGTCATGATACAGGTGTCGTGAGAACACTAGCCCCTACGGCTCAACATACAGACATCACCGCCCCTAAGGCTCAGTGCTATATTACCACATTGAATATCACAGGGGTCTAATAGATTAGTGTCCATATTCACGACTAGAGGTCGACCGATTATGATGTTTCAACGCCGATATCGGCTTTTTTTGGTCCTCCAATAAATCGGTAACAATTTATTTATATATATATATACTGCTCAAAAAAATAAAAGGGAACACTTAAACAACACATCCTAGATCTGAATGAAAGAAATAATCTTATTAAATACTATTTTCTTTACATAGTTTAATGTGCTGACAACAAAATCACACAAAAATAATCAATGGAAATCCAATTTATCAACCCATGGAGGTCTGGATTTGGAGTCACACTCAAAATTAAAGTGGAAAACCACACTACAGGCTGATCCAACTTTGATGTAATGTCCTTAAAACAAGTCAAAATGAGGCTCAATAGTGTGTGTGGCCTCCACGTGCCTGTATGACCTCCCTACAACGCCTGGGCATGCTCCTGATGAGGTGGCGGATGGTCTCCTGAGGGATCTCCTCCCAGACCTGGACTAAAGCATCCGCCAACTCCTGGACAGTCTGTGGTGCAACGTGGCATTGGTGGATGGAGCGAGACATGATGTCCCAGATGTGCTCAACTGGATTCAGGTCTGAGGAACGGGCGGGCCAGTCCATAGCATCAATGCCTTCCTCTTGCAGGAACTGCTGACACACTCCAGCCACATGAGGTCTAGCATTGTCTTGCATTAGGAGGAACCCAGGGTCAACCGCACCAGCATATGGTCTCACAAGGGGTCTGAGGATCTCATCTCGCTACCTAATGGCAGTCAGGCTACCTCTGGCAAGCACATGGAGGGCTGTGCGGCCCCCCAAAGAAATGCCACCCCACACCATGACTGACCCACCGCCAAACCGGTCATGCTGGAGGATGTTGCAAGCAGCAGAACGTTCTCCACGGCGTCTCCAGACTCTGTCACGTCTGTCACGTGCTCAGTGTGAACCTGCTTTCATCTGTGAAGAGCACAGGGCGCCATTGGCGAATTTGCCAATCTTGGTGTTCTCTGGCAAATGCCAAACGTCCTGCACGGTGTTGGGCTGTAAGCACAACCCCCACCTGTGGACGTCGGGCCCTCATACCACCCTCATGGAGTCTGTTTCTGACCGTTTGAGCAGACACATGCACATTTGTGGCCTGCTGGAGGTCATTTTGCAGGGCTCTGGTAGTGCTTCTCCTGCGGAGGTAGCGGTCCTGCTGCTGGGTTGTTGCCCTCCTACGGCCTCCTCCACGTCTCCTGATGTACTGGCCTGTCTCCTGGTAGCGCCTCCATGCTCTGGACACTACGCTGACAGACACAGCAAACCTTCTTGCCACAGCTCGCATTGATGTGCCATCCTGGATGAGCTGCACTACCTGAGCCACTTGTGTGGGTTGTAGACTCCGTCTCATGCTACCACTAGAGTGAAAGCACCGCCAGCATTCAAAAGTGATCAAAACATCAGCCAGGAAGCATAGGAACTGAGAAGTGGTCTGTGGTCCCCACCTGCAGAACCACTCCTTTATTGGGGGTGTCTTGCTAATTGCCTATAATTTCCACCTGTTGTCTATTCCATTTGCACAACAGCATGTGAAATTTATTGTCAATCAGTGTTGCTTCCTAAGTGGACAGTTTGATTTCACAGAAGTGTGATTGACTTGGAGTTACATTGTGTTGTGTAAGTGTTCCTTTTTTTTTTTGAGCAGTATATATATATATATATATATATATATATATATATATATATATATATATAATGACAATTACAATAATACTGAATGAACACTTATTTTAACTTAATATAAGACATAAATAAAACCAATTTAGTCTGAAATAAATAATGAAACATGTTCAATTCGGTTTAAATAATGCAAAAACAAAGTGTTGGAGAAGAAAGTAAAAGTTCAATATGTGCCATGTAAAAATAGCTAACGATTAAGTTCTTTGCTCAGAACATGAGAACATATGAAAGCTGGTGGTTCCTTTTAACAGGAGTCTTCAATATTCCCAGGTAAGACGTTTTAGGTTGTAGTTATTATAGAACTACTTCTCATTTGTATTTCATATACCTTTGACTATTGGATGTTCTTATAGGCACTATAGTTTTCCCAGCCTAATCTCAGGAGTTGATAGGCTTGAAGTCATACCACCGCTCAGTCAGACTGCTCTATCAAATATCAAATCATAGACTTAATTATAATATAATAAAAACACACGGAAATATAAGCCTTAGGTCATTAATATGGTCAAATCCGTAAACGATCACTTCGAAAACAAAACGTTTCTTCTTTCAGTGAAATACAGAACTGTTCCGTATTTTATGGAACGGGGGGCAACCCTAACAGGCTGACCACACCGCTCGCGTCGCGTGCGCAAGCGTTGCAAAATAAATTTAGAAATCTATGTTATTCAATTATTGCGCCAACGAGCATCTGCGTTGCCAAGGGCTAAAATAGAAGTCAGTTCTATCTCTGACACAGATCGCGCTACAAGTCCTGCCTCTCCCATCTCCTCATTGGTTTATATAGAAGCAGGTACCCACGTGCCATCTCCTCATTGGTTATACCCACGTGGGTGACTGAAAGACGAACGAGGTCAGTGGCGGTAATGCACCTAATTTATGAAAGTTGCCAATCGCAATATAAAGTCAAGAGAAGAAAAAGCCTTGAAGGAGGAGAGATGACTAGAAACGATTCGGTTGACCGTTTTATGTGTGGATTAATTGGCGGAGTAGAGGACCTTGTGCATTTCAGATAAAATAACAACTCAATGTTAATATCCCAGGACAAATTAGCTAGCAACTGCGAGCTAGCTAAGATTGACAAATTAGCTAGCAAGCTAGCTAGCTAAAATGCCATAAATGTTTAATGCTTTTGAACCTGTCCCCAAATGAATATAATTCGTTCAGAGTTTGTTTTGATATTTTAACCTGCGTGTCATGATCGCATTTGGTGTGGGGGGACAAAATAAATGTATGCACGATGGCGGACGATCACGTGCGCAGGCGGTTTGGGTTCCGTGTTAGTCTAAATATTGATGTTACATTGCACAACCTTCAATGTTATGTAAAATACTGGCAAATTAATTATGGTCTTTGTTAGGAAGAAATGGTCTTCACACAGTTTGCAACGAGCCAAGTGACCCAAACTGCTGCATATACCCTGACTCTGCTTGCACTGAATGCAAGAGAAGTGACACAATTTCAGGCACCACATTGATTATATGCAACGCAGGACAAGCTAGTAATATCAACCATGTGTAGGTTCAGTGCCTATCAGCTGTGCAGAGCAGCACATCTGTTCGTGTGTGGTGACAGCACGAGAGAGTGTGCTGTGTGAGTGAGTGAGTGAGTGAGTGAGTGAGTGAGTGAGTGAGTGAGTGAGTGAGTGAGTGAGTGAGTGAGTGAGTGAGTGAGTGAGAGAAAGAGGGAATGGCACAGTTTAATTGGACTATTGTTCAGTTCAACCCCAGGCTCTTCAGGCTCACAAAGGCATACAAAACCCTGGCATTATGGAATATTAAGCAAGAAAAGGGTAACGGAAAAACAACTTTGGCTCCCAGTTGCCCCCTTTACTTGTGAGCCATGTCTGTCAGCAGAGACCAGTGGGTCAACAAATACCTGCTTTGTTGACCTTAAATGTGGTGATGCATTATAGATGGAGAGAGAAATGAAACACACATCATACACAGTGTTGATGCATATTCAGTCCCACAAGAGACAAAAAGAGAGAGAGGCAGAGAGGCAGAGAGAGGCAGAGAGAGAGAGAGAGGCAGAGAGGGGCAGAGAGAGAGGGGCAGAGAGAGAGGCAGAGAGAGGCAGAAGAGAGAGAGAGGCAGAGAGAGAGAGAGGCAGAAAGAGAGAGAGAGGGCAGAAAGAGAGAGAGGCAGAAAGAGAGAGAGGCAGAAAGAAAGAGAGAGGCAGAAAGAGAGAGAGAGAGGCAGAAAGAGAGAGGCAGAAAGAGAGAGAGAGAGGCAGAAAGAGAGAGAGGCAGTGAGAGAAAGACTTAAAATCAAATTTAGCCTGATTCACTGCTGGCTTGCGATGGGCACGATGCAATCTCCCCAGATTCATCACAGGCCAGGCAAATCTCTAGTTGACCCAATGGAGACTGTCCAGTCCCAGCATTAGTTAGGGCTACACAGAGAGCAGCGCAACACGGCAACAGAGCCAGGGCAGGGACCTACTTAATACCTTCTCCTGGGACTCACTGGCGGAAATAGCTGAGGGAGTCTAACTCCAACAGATGAAGAGGTGTGAGAATACAAGCCTACGTCACATCCAGTAAGCTAAGGCTGTAGTGTACGCATTCTCTCCAAATGACAAAACTGATGTCACCATTAAAAGCCTGAATACGTCAGCGTTTGCAACGCCAGTCAGCAGCACACTAGACGACAGATGGTAGGCTACATTATGCCACCATCCTGCCCCACTGTGACTCCAGCTACACCAACCAATAACATGTCAAATAGGATTCTTAAAAAAAAAACACAACACTTTATAAAATGAGAACAGGTTAAAGTTGATGTTTGTTGGCCAGCCAGGGAAGCGAGCAGCAGCTCTGATGTAGAGTGGTGGTGAGACAAAGAGCTTTAGGCAGGCCGAGGGAGAGCCCAAAAATAGACCACCATCCGCCACGATATTACCTCACTCCCCACTCACATCAGCAAATGTGTCCATTACAATCACCCCTCTAAACCAAGCTGGCATCCCCTCTCTGCAACGCTAGCGAGTCATACTGTAGCTTCTCCACTGTGGGTTGGGTTGGTTTGCTCAGGAATCCAACCGCAGCATGGTACATAGAAGCTGTGACATGACACTTCAATTTTTCAACAGGCCTTCTTTACGGTACATGCAGGTTTAAAAAAAAAAATACAAATAATATTATACTGAGCTTCTGCCTGCTAAATTATACTCAGCCCCAGAGCACAGCAGAACAATGAGCAGAGAAGACAAATATAGGGCTCTATAAAATCTAGAATCCAGACAGTTGCTAAGGCCAACGCAGACGGAATCCCAGAATCCAGACATTAAAACAGAATTTAACAGAAAAGTTCAATACATTTGTTTATCAGATATCAGACACCAGCCATGGTTCTTTCTCAGTTGTCTAAAAATCAGATCCTCATCTCCTTCTCTTCATCTGCACTAATGGGAAAAAGAGTTGAGTGAAAACAGAATGGTGGCGCTAGCTCAGCATTAGGCTGGCTTTCACATCAGGAGAGGAAATCAAGGAGAGGAAGTGAGGAGATGAGGAGAGGATATAAAAAAAAAAAAAGTTTCACAATTGAGAAAGAGCTTAAGTGTACAGTAGACTCAACTAGAATATAGTGTTCTGTGGACACAGAAACATGCAGCCTAGTGGGCAGAAAAAAGACAAGTACAGTCATTAGCCATGTCACTTTCCCTGTGTGATGACAGCCCTGGCTGCCCATTCACCCTGGAGCCCCAGGACAGAGCGGCTTCCCCCTGGAGCCCCAGGACAGAGCGGCTTCCCCCTGGAGCCCCAGGACAGAGCGGCTTCCCCCTGGAGCCCCAGGACAGAGCGGCTTCAGAGTAAAGAGGCTCAGTGGCACACACACACACACACACACACACACACACACACACACACACACACAGAGCTAACGGAGGTTCGATGACCAACTCAGTCGGTCACAGGTGCCGTTTTTCTCCACCAGAAAATCTGAGGCTCATTTTTTTTTTTTTTACTGTTAAAGGCTGCAATTAAGTTGCTTGAGTCCCACACCCAGTCAGTGAAGACCGACTTGCCAAGAATGCCCCTTATGACTGAGGGGTTTGTACTATGCACGCCAAGAACACAGGGAGAAGAGCAGAACATGTACAGTATGATAAGCCTAAATCTACAGCCTGGTCTGCATATCTAGCAATTCTATATCTGTAGTGGTGAATTAAATGTCAAGCCAGCCATGAGACTGGCTAGCGCCTACATTGGTGTGAAATGTTCCATTTCAATTTACGTAGTACAAATAGGTCGGCATATCCATAAGCCCTGCCTACACTAGAGACAGTGGATGCAATGGAGGCAGCTATTCTGCTGCTTAACATTTCTGCTCCACAGTTCCTTTCTGTCTGTTAAGACAGCTGCACCCTGTTGCCGCTCCCCGAAGTATTACAGATTAAAACAGTCAGTTCAGACAGACACACTGAGAATGAATGGATCCTCAGGGCCCAGTTTTTCCAAAAGTCATTCATCTGGATTTCGCAGATCGAATATGATTAAATACATAGAAAAAGAAGAATGGCTAGAACGGACTGGTGTACTACATATTATATAAACACATAAGCCATGATTTTTTTATTATAGGAAATTAGCTTTAAAACCACAACACTTTCTCTAAGCCTCATTGCAACTTGTAGAATATTAGGAAATTAGCTCTAAAACAGTAACATTCTCTCTCAGCCACATGCCTTTTTTTTTTTTTAAATAGCATGATATTAGCTATAAAACTGTGTGTGTGTGGGGGGGGGGGGGGGGGGGGGGGTTGTGCAAAACTTGACAGAATGAAGGAATCATTGACTTAAAGGACTCCCATTCTATTCATTTTATTTCTATGCATTAGATCAGTGAAATCCAGATCGGTAAACCTTTGAAAAACTGTGCCCTGGAGTGTGGGAGTACAATCACACGGTATTCACTACAGACACAAGTAGTGAACCATACAGCCATACAGTTTTCCCTTAGCGATCATGTGGTGACCACCATTGATTATTTGTGTCCTCTCTCCTTGCACTCAGACCTTCTACTCCAATGCATTTTGAGGAAGCAGTGTGGAGAGAGGATGCAAGGAAATACAATTGAGATTCACCCCCATGAATTGTGACCATGAGTGTGCTTGACTGGCCCATGCCTGCATGTGATTCTGGTCTGACTTGGGCAGCTGGAGGACCATGATGAGCAGACACATTCCCATGTTCCACTGACGCTTTCCTTCCACAGCCATCCATCCAAGAGGTAAATGCACACTTTCCACCAGACCAGGCGATGAGGAGAGAACTAGGGTTAGGAATGTCTTGGAGCGACGGCCAGGCCTCCAGGCCTCATTGAGACAGACAGTGGAGCATCACATTAGGAGAGGGAGGCAGCTAGGCGTGAAACGTGCTTAAAACCCAGAGCAGATGGAAAACAGTGCAGCATCACTCACACACACACACACACACACACACACACACACACACACACACACACACACACACACACACACACACACCTTTGATTAGGCTGACATGGTGTACAGACAGCCATCAGATCTCGAGTGTACAAACAATGCGCTGACGGCCAATGGTGACCGAAAGCTTAGCCATTAACTTCTCTAGGGTAGGGGGCAGTATTTTGACGTCCGGATGAAAAGTGTGCCCGTAGTAAACTGCCTGCTACCCAGACCCAGAATGTAGGATATGCATATTATTAGTAGATTTGGATAGAAAACACTCTGAAGTTTCTAAAACTGTTTGAATGATGTCTGTGAGTATAACAGAACTCATATGGCAGGCAAAAACCTGAGAAAAATCCAACCAGAAAGTGGGAAATCTGAGGCTGTAGTTTTTTTTCAAGTGATTGCCTATCTAACACGCAGTGACTTAGGGTTCATTTTGCACTTCCTATGGCTTCCACTAGATGTCAACAGTCTTTAGAAAGTTGTTTGAGGCTTCTATGGTGAACAGAGAGCGAACAAAGGAAGTTGGAAGTTGTTGACTCAGGAAAGGACATGAGTTCATTGGCGCGCATTCACGTGAGAGGTATCTGTGTTCCATTAAATTTTTCAAGACATTGGAATCGTCCGGTTGGAATATTATTGAAGTTTGATGTTAAAAAGGCCCTAAAGATTGATGCTATACATCGTTTGACATGTTTCTACGAACGTAAATATAACTTTTTTTGACTTTGTCGTGCTTCCTACATTTGGAGTAGCTTACTGAACGCGCAAACAACAAGGAGTTATTTGGACATAAATTATGGACTTTATCAAACAAAACAACATTTTTTGTGGACCTGGGATTCCTGGAAGTGCCTTCTGATGAAGATCAAAGGTAAGTGAATATTTATAATGCTATTTATGATTTTAGATGACTCCAAAATGGCGGGTAACTGTATTGCCTGCTGTTGTTTTCTGAGCGCCGTAACCAGATTATTGCAAAGTGTGGTTTCCCCGTGAAGCTTTTTTGAAATCTGTCACAGCGGTTGCATTAAGGAGATGTTTATCTATAATTATTTTAATAACAGTTTAATATTTTATCAACGTTTATGATGAGTATTTCTATAAATTGATGTGCTCTTTCACCGGAAATTTTGAAGGAAAAACATTTCTTAACATTACGGGCCAATGTAAAAATGGGGTTTTTGGATATAAATATGAACTTTATCGAGTAAAAAAATACATGTATTGTGTAACATGAAGTCCTATGAGTGCCATCAGGTGAAGATCAAAGGTTAGTGCTTAATTTTAGCTGTATTTCTGGTTTTTGTGACACCTCTTCTTGCTTGGAAAATGGCTGTGTGGCTTTTCTTGTTTAGGTGGTGTCCTAACATAATCTAATGTTTTGTTTTCGCCGTAAAGCCTTTTTGAAATCGGACAATGTGGTTGGATTAACGAGAGTCTTATCTATAAAATGGTGTATAATATAAGAATGTGTGAGAAATTTGAATTATGAGAATTTGGTTGTTTTGAATTTGCCGCCCTGCTATTTCACTGGCTGTTGAATAGTGTGTCCCGCAGGTGAAACGGTCACGTCCCACATACCAAAGAGAGGTTAATACTGAAATGACATCTGATTTAGCCTAACTCTGTGGACACTCCTTTCCCCCTGCAGTATAGACTTTCCCGCTACATCTCTAACCTAATGGTTGGCAGATGACCACATTACACTAACAAGCATCGCCTTTATGGCTCCCGTACAGCGACCCAACGTAACACCTGTTCTGAACAGGGTGTCTATTGTGAAGCGGTAGCCGCTGATGGGGTCAATATTGGTCATTAAATATTGTGGTGCTGACAGTGTAAGCCTGTTACCAAACATCTGTACCCAGTCTGCATACCAAATGGCATGCAGGCAATTCCCTATATAGTGCACTTCTTTTGACCAGGTCAAAAGTAGTACACTTATATAGGGAACAGCGTGCCATTTGGGACCCTCGGCCCCGCCTCCTCGTGTGCTTTCACACGACCAGCCCTCGCGTTCAGCGGTGCAGGGATCGCCGTCTTATGAAATCACCATTAAAACAGACACATGAGTTCATCTTGCTAGAGGAGATGTAAAGCATGAACAGAAAAATCTGAAAAGTTGAAGAGCATAATTATCCTGGTCATCTGAGACGGCATGTTTAACCAGATCAGCGCAGAACGTTAAGCTTGACGGCCAAAATGCTTTAACATTTCATGTGCTTTGCTACCGTCGTGGCGTATATAAACCAGCAAACTGCAGCATCACCGGTTAGACCTGATAATTCTCTCTCTCTCCTATCATCCCCTTAATATCTTATTCAAAAGTAAGTCTTCTCTAACGCGGCAGGAGGGATGAGGGGGTGGAGAGCGAGAGACAAAAAAGGGAAGAAGAAAAACAAGTTGAAGGCTTTCAGCTGAGAGGCTGGAGGGAGTGGTCTCGTGCAGGACCAGAAGAAGATGGGGAGGAGCTGAGAGGCTGGAGGGAGTGGTCTCGTGCAGGACCAGAAGAAGAGGGGGAGGAGCTGAGAGGCTGGAGGGAGTGGTCTCGTGCAGGACCAGAAGAAGAGGGGGAGGAGCTGAGAGGCTGGAGGGAGTGGTCTCGTGCAGGACCAGAAGAAGATGGGGAGGAGCTGAGAGGCTGGAGGGAGTGGTCTCGTGCAGGACCAGAAGAAGATGGGGAGGAGCTGAGAGGCTGGAGGGAGTGGTCTCGTGCAGGACCAGAAGAAGAGGGGGAGGAGCTGAGAGGCTGGAGGGAGTTGTGTTGTGCAGGACCAGAAGAAGAGGGGGAGGAGCTGAGAGGCTGGAGGGAGTTGTGTTGTGCAGGACCAGAAGAAGAGGGGGAGGAGCTGAGAGGCTGGAGGGAGTTGTGTTGTGCAGGACCAGAAGAAGAGGGGGAAGAGGATATTTAAATGCACTGGCAGGGAGAGAGAGCAACGGATTGACCTTGCCACCAACATTTTATGGGCAAGGTAGGCCAGTCATGTTACATCTTCATACTCTAAAATATTGCATTAAATCAACATATGCGTACAATTTCTTATACTAACGACTTACACACAAAAATGTGTGCTGCTCACGGTTGATAAATGAGGCCCACTGTGTATTGGGACATTCCATCATGGCGTGCCTTTGGTTTCGAAGACAAACATGCACATGATTGGCCCTCAGACGCATCACCTAAACACAGCAGAAGCCATTATACAAAAATAAACCAGCCAAGATGAGGGGAAGCGTAGAGGTAGTAAGAGAAAGAGAGAGCGAGGTGAGAGAGAGAACGAGAGGTGAGAGAAAGAGCGAGAGAAGTTGAGAGAGTGAGAAGGAGTGAGAAGATGAGAAGGAGTGAGATAGAGGTACATGTCGAGTAGGGCTGTCCCCAACTAAAAAAAATCTTGGTCGACCAAGAGTCGTCTGTTCTTTCGACCAATCGATTGGGCAAAATGCTCAAACATGTATTTTTCCATATACAGACATATCCTATGTGTTGTAATCAAATCAATTATATGCACTGAGCTTGTCTGATGCTTTATGCAAACTGTTTGATGAAATAATTAAGGCACACAAATGACTAGAGGGAGTCCGACCGCAATTGCTTTAAATTGTGCCGGGCCTGGCTCTGCCGCCTGGCTCGAGACAAGCGGCAGGGCCTGCCGGGCCTGGCTCGAGCCCAGGCTCTGCCGCAGCTGGCCTCGACTGGGAGGCTCATGGGGCGATGCACAATTGGCCCAGTGTCGTCCGGGTTAGGGAGGGTTTGGCCGGCAGGGATATCCTTGTCTCATCACGTGCTAGCGACTCCTGTGGCGGGCTGGGCGCAGTGCACGCTGACCAGGTCACCAGGTGTACGGTGTTTCCTCCGACACATTGGTGCAGCTGGCTTCTGGGTTGGATGTGCGCTGTGTCAAGAAGCAGTGCGGCTTGGTTGGGTTGTGTTTTGGAGGACGCATGGCTCTCGACCTTCGCCTCTCCGAGTCCGTACGGGAGTTGCAGCGATGAGACAAGACTAAGTAACTACCAATTGGATACCACGAAATTGGGGGGAAATTTTTTTATATAAATACATTTTAAAAAGAAGTCGTATTTCTGAATGCAATTTCTGGAATGGAACGGTTTATTTACTGTTTACGCTAATTATTAAATGGTAGCTTTTTTATTTTATTAACTAAAATGCTTGATTGCATTTCAAATCATGAATGACTCCTATGCTGTGTGATGACATGAAAAAAATGAATGATTTCTATAGGCTATTGTATCAGTATTGAAATATAGGCTTAAGTAAGTTAAGACTAGAGGTCGACCGATTAATCGGAATGGCCGATTAATTTGGGCCGATTTCAAGTTTTCATAACAATCGGAAATCGTTATTTTTGGACGCCGATTTAAAAAGAAAATATATGTATATCTTTATTTAAGTAGGCAAGTCTGTGTTTAACTTTCTTATTTTCAATGACGGCCTAGGAATGGTGGGTTAACTGCCTTGTTCAGGGGCAGAACGACAGATTTTTACCTTGTCAGCTCGGGGATTCAATCTTGCAACCTTACGGTTAACTAGTCCAACGCTCTAACCACCTGCTTTACATTGCACTCCACGAGGAGCCTGTCTGTTACGCGAATGCAGTAAGAAGCCAAGGTAAGTTGCCAGCTAGCATTAAACTTATCTTATAAAAAACAATCAATCATAAATCACTAGTTAAAATCAATACACAGAAGTATATATTTTTAAACCTGCATATTTAGCTAAAAGAAATCCAGGTTCGCAGGCAATATTAACCAGGTGAAATTGTGTCACTTCTCTTGCTTTCATTGCACGCAGAGTCGGGGTATATGCAACAGTTTGGGCCGCCTGGCTCGTTGCGAACTAATTTGCCAGAATTTTACGTAACTATGACATAACATTGGAGGTTGTGCGATGTAACAGGAATATTTAGACTTATGGATGCCACCCGTTAGATAAAATACGGAACGGTTCCGTATTTCACTGAAAGAATAAACGTGATAGTTTCCGGATTCGACCATATTAATGACCTAAGGCTCGTATTTCTGTGTGTTATTATGTTATAATTAAGTCTATGATTTGATAGAGCAGTCTGACTGAGCGATGGTAGGCACCAGCAGGCTCGTAAGCATTCATTCAAACAGCACCTTCGTGCGTTTTGCCAGCAGCTCTTCGCAATGCATTGCGCTGTTTATGACTTCAAACCTATCAATTCCCAAGATGAGGCTGGTGTAAACGATGTGAAATGGCTAGCTAGTTAGTGGGGTGCACGCTAATAGCGTTTCAAACATCACTTCCTCTGCATGGGTAACGCTGCTTCGAGGGTGGCTGTTGTCGATGTGTTCCTGGTTCGAGCCCAGATAGGAGCGAGGAGAGGGACGGAAGCTATACTGGCAATGCTAAAGTGCCTATAAGAACATCCAATAGTCAAAGGTATATGAAATACAAATCGTAGAGAGAGAAATAGTCCTATAATAACTACAACCTAAAACTTCTTTCATGGGAATATTGAAGACTCATGTTAAAAGGAACCACCAGCTTTCATATGTTCTCATGTTCTGAGCAAGGAACTTAAACGTTAGTTTTCTTTTACTTTCTTCTCCAACACTTTGTTTTTGCATTATTTAAACCAAATTGAACATGTTTCATTATTTATTTGAGGCTAAATTGATTGTATTGCTCTATTAAGTTAAAATTAGTGTTCATTCAGTATTGTTGTAATTGTCATTATTACAAATAAAAAAATGTAAAAAAATCGTCAGATTAATCGGTAACGGCTTTTTTTTGGTCCTTCAATAAATCGCTATTGGCGTTGAAAAATCATAAATCGGTCGACCTCTAATATAATAATGTTCTGATTGAATCTCTTCAGTTTTCGTTGGAAAGAAAAGGGTTAAGTCAGCCATTGGCTAGGCCATCAGAAGCTAGATAAAAGGCATCTGCCATTCAACTGTATTAGGGCAACATTTTGGGGTTAAAGTGGAATCAACCAATCACATTTTGACTTAATGGATGGGACCGTTTTACAAAAACTTATGGAAACTTCTGCTTTCTTTAAGGCCAACAGATCCCTGTGCAATAGCGAGCAGTAGTTTTCCCACGGTCTAGCTAGCTAGCAATTTTTGTTGTTGGGTAGTTTACAGTGGCTGCAGCAGGTGTTAAAGAGAATGTTGCTGCTAATTTGTTAGCTTCTCCCTTTTCAAGAATAACTTTCAACAAGAAGTTAAGTTTCAAATGATTATCATCTGGTGAGTGGAACTGTGTTATTGCAGCACGTTTCCTGTTGTTAGCCGTCTCTGCCAATAACTTGTGTGAAACATTGTTGCATTTAAAGTGGAACTGACAGCATTTTAGCAACATGAAATCTTATTAAAATCTGTTCATATATACCCCCAGGAAGGATACTTTTTAAAAACATTCTGACAAGTGACCACTTAAACCACTTTTCACATATATTCTTAGTATACATAATTCCCAAACATTCTAAGACTTTTGTGAAAATTAAATAGCAATATAGAGTGGGAAAACAGCCATGTGTTTGGACAATTAAGACACACTGCAGTAAATAAAACTGAATAAAAACATCCGTCTTGTCCAGGAACGGAGTCAACACAGACCGGTGCGCTGTAGTCAATCAGAGCTACAGTAGAACTTTATACAAACAAGCCATTTGCCACACAGGCCTGCCATCATTCACTTTGAACTGGACTGTGTGTGTACAGGCAGTTGGGCCTGCCATCATTCACTATGAACTGGACTGTGTGTTTACAGGAAGTAGCAACAGTACGACTTTAGATCATTAGAACACATTCACCAAAAGCCACAAAATACACCTGAATGGATTTCTAAAAATATATAAACACCATGGGAGTCCTCTTACATTTGGGAACTTTACAGTCCTATTGATCAAACAACCATGAAAAGGTAGGCTGTCTCTCCCTCAGTTATGCACATCAACAGTGTATAGCCAGTGAAAAACTATTTGATGGAAGAGTCAGTCACTCACCCACTCCTCCAATGGCATGACATCCTCCTAGTTAGCTAGCTAACGTTGGCCTCCGTGTTTATAGCTTGCTACATAAATAGATACGTTAGCCTATTAGCCACGCTATGACTGATTTGCGATCATTGCCCTTGCTAGTTTTATTGTATTGACATTCCCAGCCTTAGTTACATTTGTCCGTTGTCCAGAATATTGAATGATTGAAATAATGCATCCTGAATGGAGGCAGAAAACAATGTACCAGATCAGCTGTGATTTACAACCTGATAGTCAGATGTTTGGACTCCCAAGAAATGTATTGGTTAATTATATTAATCATGCATTGAACTGCTTCCATCTATTCTGCCAACAATGCCCCAGTGTACGTCATGGAACGTGAAGTTAAATAATCTATTTTTAAACCTCAAATTTGGTTTTGTAGCATAAACTGAGAATTGTATATTTTTGAGTGATATTGTCTGTTTCATATCTGCATAGGTAAAACGCTGTCAGTTCCACTTTAAACTTAAAAAGTCATCAGTTACTTTGTGTGCAAAACGTTAAAATGTTTTTTTTTTGCAATGGGAAGTAATAGTTGTACATTTTGATAGGGAAATGCTTAATGGTTGTGTTTTTGTATTCTTATGATTGGGACCTACTGGCTTATTATGTCTGAGTTTATGGACAGCTTATCCTTTAACATCATGCTGTGTGTGACTGCTGTCTTTCTATCGGCCCTATGCAGTGGTGCCTGGAGAAGTGGGTATACTCAAATTCCCCAAAAGTCCCCAAACAGCCCACCCAGCAAAGGAAAGGCAACATGTGGGAAAGATCCTGTTTTTCTAAAGATTCTTCAGATTTTCACAAAAAAAAAAATCACACTTTTTTTTTTAAAAGAAAAAAAATGGACAATGTGATAGTCCTCAACAATACTTAAACATCAATCTGATTGGGTGGGCCTGACAGGGCCTGGCTCCCCAGTGGGTGGGCCTCGGTCTACGCCCCTGATGCAAACAGTGCATGATGACAATTGCGCATCACAAACAGCCTACTGAACAATACTTCGGGCTAAACTTTTTTCAATACCTGGTTTGCATTCCCATCGTTGCCTTAGTTAGCATTTACAGGTAGATATCATCAGTTGAAACGTCTTCCCTACCAGCTCCCGAAGTCATTCTTCTGTGAGCTGCTCCATGCCAAAACCAGTAGAGAGCTGCACACTCCTGCTGCGTGCAGATAATATTCCGCTGAAACTGGGCTGTGTGTGCAGCACACATCTTTATATATTTCACATACTTTACAATTGTGTAGGATACTTTGTGCATGATTTCTCTATTGTACTACATCATTGTTAAATCGTATACGCCACTACATTGTGGCGCAGCGGTCTGAGCCATTGCATCTCAGTGCAAGAGGCGTCACTACAGTCCCTGGTTTGAATCCAGGATGAATCACAACTGGCTGTGATTGGGAGTCCCATAGGGCGGCGCACAATTGGCCCAGCATCGTCTGGGTTTGGCCGTCATTGTAAATAAGAATTTGATCTTAACGGACTTGCCAAGTTAAATAAAGGTTCAACTTAAAAAAAAACTTTAAAAAAAAACACATCAGTAAGGATTAAGAAGTGAGTACACGCAATGCCCACTGAAAAAAAAAAAAAAGTGGGTATACAGTTTTTACCTGCGCATAGCTTCCACTACAACACTGGCCCTTTGCGTTTTACCGAAAGTGCACACTTCTAAAAGAGAGTGCTGGTATTACAGTTGCTGTCCTTTCAATGATCAATGAACCGGTCACCCACTGAAGGCCTCTAGGTTCACCCACTGAAGGCCTCTAGGTTCACCCACTGAAGGCCTCTAGGTTCACCCACTGAAGGCCTCTAGGTTCACCCACTGAAGGCCTCTAGGTTCACCCACTGAAGGCCTCTAGGTTCACCCACTGAAGGCCTCTAGGTTCACCCACTGAAGGCCTCTAGGTTCACCCACTGAAGGCCTCTAGGTTCACCAACTGTACTAATATGTCTATAATAGATATAAAAGGCTGTTAAGACACTGTAATAATGTTTCAAGAAAGAATTGTATACATCTGGCCTTGTGAAGCTGTTTTATGCGCTGACTGAATGGAAGATAAGATTTTTTATTTTTTTTACTCTGCTGGTCTTGGGAAGAAATTGTCAAAGACAGAGTACAAATGTTTCCGACACCAAGACAAGACAGAGACACTCAATATGTGGCCTTGAGTACTACAACACTGCTGCACAGTACTACACTGTTGCCTAGTAGGTCCTATTCAATGATATATACAATACATACGTGTGTACACCCCCGTTTGGGGTCACTTAGAAATGTCCTTGTTTATGAAAGAAAAGCAAATTTTTTGTCCATTAAAATATCAAATTGATCAGAAATACCGTGTAGACATTGTTAATGTTGTAAACGACTATTGTAGCTGGAAACGGCAGATTTTATGAAATATCTACATAGGCGTACAGAGGTCCATTATCAGCAACCATCACTCCTGTGTTACAATGGCACGTTGTGTTAGCTAATCCAAGTTGATCATTTTAAAAGGCTAATTGATCATTCTAAAACATAATTGCAAAAGGGTTAGCACAGCTCAAAACTGTTGTCCTGATTAAAGAAGCAATAAAACTGACCTTTAGACTAGTTGAGTATCTGGAGCTTCAGCATTTGTGAGTTCCATTACAGGCTCAAAATGGCCAGCATCCCGGAGTCGCCTCTTCACTGTTGACGTTGAGACTGGTGTTTTGCGGGTACTATTTAATGAAGCTGCCAGTCGAGGACTTGTGAGGTGTCTGTTTCTCAAACTAGACATTCTAATGTACTTGTCCTCTTGCTCAGTTGTGCACCGGGGTCTCCCACTCCTCTTTCTATTCTGGTTAGAGCTAGTTTGCGCTGTTCTGTGAAGGGAGTAGCACACAGCGTTGTACAAGATCTTCAGTTTCTTGGCAATTTCTCACATGGAATAGCCTTCATTTCTCAGAACAAGAATAGACTGACAAGTTTCAGAAGAAAGTTCTTTGTTTCTAGCTATTTTGAGCCTGTTATCGAGCTCACAAATGCTGAAGCTCCAGATACTCAACTAGTCTAAGGAAGGCCAGTTTTATTGCTTCTTTAATCAGACAACAGTTTTCAGCTATGCTAACATAATTGCAAAATGGTTTTCTAATGATCAATTAGCCTTTTAAAATGATAAACTTGGATTTGCTAACACAATGTGCCATTGGAACACAGGTGTGATGGTTGCTGATAATGGGCTTCTGTACATTTCCAGCTACAATAGTCATTTACAACAGTAACAATGTCTACACTGTATTTCTGATAAATTTTATGTTATTTTAAATGGACACAAAAATGAGTTTCTTGAAAAAAAAAAAAAGGACATTTCTAAGTGACTAAGCTTTTGAACGGTAATGTGTATGTATAAATATCAAATTCATTTTACTCCTCATATTATTTTGAAACTCTGCATCTTTGGTAAAGGCTCGCAAGCAAGCGTTTCATGGTAATGTATACACCAGCTGTATTCAGCGCATGTGACAAAATGTTCTGTGTCACTAAGCTTATTGTACACCTGACGTAAGTGGTGTTTCTCCATATCAACAGTGAACACCAAAAGTACTGGGACAGTGAAACGTTGTTGTTGTTGTTTGGCTCTGTACTCCATTACTTGGATTTGAAATGATACCATGACTATGAAGTCAAAGAGCAGCCTTTCATCTTTAATTTGAAGATATTTTCATCCATATCGGGTGAACCGACCAAAAGTATTGGGACAATCTTGGGGTCACTTTTATTATAAATAAGAATATGGTATGTTTCTAAACAATTCTACATTCATGTGGATGCTACCATGATTACGGATAATTCTGAATGAATCGTAAATAATTAAGAGAGAAAGTTAGAGTCAAAATATTATACCCCCCCAAAAAAATGCTCCCCCTCCCCCATTATTGTAATGGTGAGAGGTTAGCATGTCTTGGAGGTATGATTTGTGTGTCTAATTTTCTCAATCACCATTATTCACGATTCATTCAGGACTATCCGTTATCATGGTAGCATCCACATTCATGTAGAAGTGTTATTAACATATGTTATTCTTATTTACAATAAAAAGTGACTCCAAAATGACAATACGTTAGTTACCATTCATTTCTATTTGGGAACAAAATAATCTGAAACACAACCAGGAAAATAAAATAAAAAGAAACACAAATGAATCCAAGATGTAGTCATTGCGTGCTAAGAATATGGGACCAAATACAAAACTTGGACTATTTTAATACACATCAGTGAATTGGCCCCAATACTATTAGTCCCCTAATAATGAGGGGACTATGTACAGAAAGTGCTGTAATTTCTAAACGGTTCATCTGATATGGATGAAAATACACCCTCAAATAAAAGCTGACAGTCTGCACTTTAACCTCAGTCGTTGTATCATTTCAAATCCAAAAGTACTGGAGTAGAGCCAAAATAAATACAATTTAAAAAAGTATCACTGTCCCAATACTTTTGGAACTAACTAATTCCTCACTGTAATTCCAATCTTAATACATTTCCTTGTTCGTAGAGCTAATGTCCTTAGACTTAGAGCAAAGAACAGAATGTACAGGTGTGTCATGGAACACTGTTCATTGTTGAGGGGAAACGGACATTACACACTCCTTCCTTAAGGCCTCATCTTCCTCCTTCTTCTGCTTGGAAGAATTGAAGGAGAGTGTATTAAACATAATAGCCTAGACTAGTCCTTGAGAAGAGAGATAAGAGTAAAAAGAACAGCTGCAATGGAAATGCTCTTTCCCTCTCAATTCTCCTTCATATCTGAAACTTTATTCACACCCAGATTATCCAAAGCCCTTTACAGAGCAGTCAGTGTGTAGTGATTAAGCCTGTTGCCAGGGTTTAAACCTCCCCTATGTTGGGCCTGCCTGCCTGGGAGAGCGCTTCTGTTGCAGGAGAGGGGGCTTGAGCCTGGGCCTGCCTGCCTGGCAGTGGGAGCCGGAGCCTGGGCCCGCCTGCCTGCCTGCGAGAGGGGGCCGGAGCCTGGGCCTGCCTGCGAGAGGGGGCCGGAGCCTGGGCCCGCCTGCCTGCCTGGGAGAGGGGGCCGGAGGCTGGGCCCGCCTGCCTGCCTGGGAGAGGGGGCCGGAGGCTGGGCCCGCCTGCCTGCCTGGGAGAGGGGGCCGGAGGCTGCGCCCGCCTGCCTGCCTGGGAGATGGGGCCGCAGGCTGGGCCCGCCTGCCTGCCTGGGAGATGGGGCCGCAGGCTGGGCCCGCCTGCCTGCCTGTGAGATGGGGCCGCAGGCTGGGCCCGCCTGCCTGCCTGGGAGAAGGGGCCGGAGACAGGGCCTGCCTGCCTACCTACCTACCTGGGAGAGAGGGGCTGGAGGCTGGGCCTGCCTGCCTGCCTGGGAGAGGGGGCTGGAGCCTGGGCCTGCCTGCCTGGGAGAGGGGGCTGGAGCCTGGGCCTGCCTGCCTGCATGCGAGAGAGGGCTGGAGCCTGGGCCTGCCTGCCTGCATGCGAGAGAGGGCTGGAGCCTGGGCCTGCCTGCCTGCCTGCCTGCGAGAGAGAGAGGGCTGGAGCCTGGGCCTGCCTGCCTGCCTGCCTGCGAGAGAGAGAGGGCTGGAGCCTGGGCCTGCCTGCCTGCCTGCCTGCGAGAGAGAGAGGGCTGGAGCCTGGGCCTGCCTGCCTGCCTGCCTGCGAGAGAGAGAGGGCTGGAGCCTGGGCCTGCCTGCCTGCGAGAGAGAGAGGGCTGGAGCCTGGGCCTGCCTGCCTGCGAGAGAGAGAGGGCTGGAGCCTGGGCCTGCCTGCCTGCCTGCGAGAGAGAGAGGGCTGGAGCCTGGGCCTGCCTGCCTGCCTGCCTGCGAGAGAGAGAGGGCTGGAGCCTGGGCCTGCCTGCCTGCCTGCGAGAGAGAGAGGGCTGGAGCCTGGGCCTGCCTGCCTGCCTGCCTGCGAGAGAGAGAGGGCTGGAGCCTGGGCCTGCCTGCCTGCCTGCCTGCGAGAGAGAGAGGGCTGGAGCCTGGGCCTGCCTGCCTGCCTGCCTGCGAGAGAGAGAGGGCTGGAGCCTGGGCCTGCCTGCCTGCGAGAGAGAGAGGGCTGGAGCCTGGGCCTGCCTGCCTGCCTGCGAGAGAGAGAGGGCTGGAGCCTGGGCCTGCCTGCCTGCCTGCCTGCGAGAGAGAGAGGGCTGGAGCCTGGGCCTGCCTGCCTGCGAGAGAGAGAGGGCTGGAGCCTGGGCCTGCCTGCCTGCGAGAGAGAGAGGGCTGGAGCCTGGGCCTGCCTGCCTGTGAGAGAGAGAGGGCTGGAGCCTGGGCCTGCCTGCCTGCGAGAGAGAGAGGGCTGGAGCCTGGGCCTGCCTGCCTGCGAGAGAGAGAGGGCTGGAGCCTGGGCCTGCCTGCCTGCCTGCCTGCGAGAGAGAGAGGGCTGGAGCCTGGGCCTGCCTGCCTGCCTGCCTGCGAGAGAGAGAGGGCTGGAGCCTGGGCCTGCGTGCGAGAGAGAGAGAGGGCTGGAGCCTGGGCCTGCCTGCGAGAGAGAGAGGGCTGGAGCCTGGGCCTGCCTGCGAGAGAGAGAGGGCTGGAGCCTGGGCCTGCCTGCGAGAGAGAGAGGGCTGGAGCCTGGGCCTGCCTGCGAGAGAGAGAGGGCTGGAGCCTGGGCCTGCCTGCGAGAGAGAGAGGGCTGGAGCCTGGGCCTGCCTGCGAGAGAGAGAGGGCTGGAGCCTGGGCCTGCCTGCGAGAGAGAGAGAGGGCTGGAGCCTGGGCCTGCCTGCGAGAGAGAGAGAGGGCTGGAGCCTGGGCCTGCCTGCGAGAGAGAGAGAGAGGGCTGGAGCCTGGGCCTGCCTGCGAGAGAGAGAGAGAGGGCTGGAGCCTGGGCCTGCCTGCGAGAGAGAGAGAGGGCTGGAGCCTGGGCCTGCCTGCGAGAGAGAGAGAGGGCTGGAGCCTGGGCCTGCCTGCGAGAGAGAGAGAGAGGGCTGTAGCCTGGACCTGCCTGCGAGAGAGAGAGGGCTGGAGCCTGGGCCTGCCTGCCTGCGAGAGAGAGAGTGCTGGAGCCTGGGCCTGCAAGAGAGAGAGGGCTGGAGCCTGGGCCTGCAAGAGAGAGAGGGCTGGAGCCTGGGCCTGCAAGAGAGAGAGGGCTGGAGCCTGGGCCTGCAAGAGAGAGAGGGCTGGAGCCTGGGCCTGCAAGAGAGAGAGGGCTGGAGCCTGGGCCTGCCTGCCTGGGAGAGAGGGCTGGAGGCTGGGCCTGCCTGCCTGGGAGAGAGGGCTGGAGGCTGGGCCTGCCTGCCTGCCTGCCTGCCTGCGAGAGGGGGCTGGAGGCTGGGCCTGCCTGCGAGAGGGGGCTGGAGGCTGGGCCTGCCTGCGAGAGGGGGCTGGAGGCTGGGCCTGCCTGCGAGAGGGGGCTGGAGGCTGGGCCTGCCTGCGAGAGGGGGCTGGAGCCTGGGCCTGCCTGCGAGAGGGGGCTGGAGCCTGGGCCTGCCTGCGAGAGGGGGCTGGAGCCTGGGCCTGCCTGCCTGCCTGGGAGAGGGGGCTGGAGCCTGGGCCTGCCTGCCTGGGAGAGGGGGCTGGAGCCTGGGCCTGCCTGCCTGCCTGCCTGGGAGAGGGGGCTGGAGCCTGGGCCTGCCTGCCTGCCTGCGAGAGGGGGCTGGAGGCTGGGCCTGCCTGCCTGGGATAGGGGGCTGGAGGCTGGGCCCGCCTGCCTGGGAGAGGGGGCTAGAAGCTGGGCCCCCCTGCCTGCTTGCCTGCCTGCCTGGGAGAGGGGGCTGGAGGCTGGGCCCGCCTGCCTGCCTGGGAGATGGGGCTGCAGGCTGGGCCCGCCTGGGAGAGAGGGCTGGAGCCTGGGCCTGCCTGCCTACCTGCCTGGGAGAGGGGGCTGGAGGCTGGGCCTGCCTGCCTGCCTGCCTGCCTGGGAGAGGGGGCTGGAGGCTGGGCCTGCCTGCCTGCCTGCCTGCCTGGGAGAGGGGGCTGGAGGGTGGGCCTGCCTGCCTGCCTGGGAGAGGGGGCTGGAGGGTGGGCCTGCCTGCCTGCCTGGGAGAGGGGGCTGGAGGCTGGGCCTGCCTGCCTGCCTGAGAGAGGGGGTTGGAGGCTGGGCCTGCCTGCCTGGGAGAGGGGGCTGAAGGCTGGGCCTGCAAGAGGGGGCTAGAGCCTGGGCCTGCCTGCCTGGGAGAGAGGGCTGAAGGCTGGGCCTGCAAGAGGGGGCTAGAGCCTGGGCCTGCCTGGGAGAGAGGGCTGGAGCCTGGGCCTGCCTGCCTGCCTGCCTGCCTGGGTGAGGGGGCTGGAGTCTGGGCCACTGTGTCCCAAATGGCACCCTACTCCCTTTATATTGCACTACATTTGATCAGAGCTCATAGGATGCAGAATGTCCCCCTCTCCCTGACAGCCACAGTTGATGTGTCCTCACCCCACGCATCCATCAACACACCTCACACTTGTAGAGATGTAGTTGCACATTACAGTCAGACAGGTTGCTGACTCACAGAGGAGGAACTACACAGTAAATATAGAGTCAGTCAGGGAAGACAAGCAGGATAAATATCAGGTTTTAATTGGACTTTACACGTGCAGAGGAACATGTAAGATATGTATGTAGACAAGGCCTATGGGGTATATGCAATGCACACATGCATAGGTTACTCACAAACACAAACCACAACCGTTGAACACGCCAACAGATCACGGACAGACAGGATGTCAGTGACACTCGGGGAATGTCCCAAATGGCACCCTATTCCATATAGTGCACTACTTTTGTCCAGAGCCCTGATAAAAAGTAGTGCACTACATAGTGAATAGGGTTCCATTTGGGAGGAAGACAGGATGTCACGTCTGAATATCCTACAAAAAAGCTAAACTAACTGGGTGAAGGTAACAGAGGGAGGGGAGGGGAGGGGAGGGGGGGGGGGGGGGGACTTCCGTTGGACCTCGGTCACACACACTACTATTTCAGGCTACTGTCCCTCTTCATACAATAAAAAAATAAAAAATAGACTGAACGAGCCTAGACACCAGTATTATCAGCTAGATAGGTGACGCAGGCAACCTTAAGGGACTGGTAGCCTCAGACTGCCACGGTGTAACTTTCTGTTCATAGTTACTTCCCACTCAAAGCCTGAGACTTACTGATGAGCTGGCTGGCCTACTTGATAAGGTTACTGTAGGTTATGTGGGAAGCATGGGCTTAAGCAATGAAAGTTGTTTCTTTAAAATCAAGCTACTGGCTGCTAATGGGCAAATATTTGTTTATAGTGAGAGAAATGAATGTACACATTATACAGAGAACTCTGATACAGAATATTCAAGAGCTATGTGAAGACCAAATATATGCTAAATATGGAAGCTAACGACTTCATATGGCTCAGGCAATATCTTGGGAAATTGCAAGATGTTGCATGTTCAGAACAAGCAGAAATGTGTTCATTACAAGCAGAAATGTGTTCATTACAAGCATGTCTGTTAGCTTCCTATTCAAGCTGTCTACATAAAAGGATGACATCATTAAGTCAGGTTGGTTGTTGTAGGCTGTTCCACTGGCTGCTATTTTAGCCTTTAATGAGACATTTCAAGCTCGTAATGTTAACCTACATTTACTTTTATGCAGATTACGGACACAAAATATCTGCATATCAGTGGTAAAGCTATCGTTGAAAGCATTGCATGAATGACAATTGACGGCAAATCAAACAAAACATTAAAAAGGTAGCTGCCAAATGGTGTTTAACCAGTGTGTAGTACACTAGTCCAACATTTGCTTCGAGCACAAAAATAACAGACGCACTAACGTTAGACTCGGGGGACAAATGTGATTTCTGTCTGTCAACTACTGTGCAGTTAAAATATGTAAATGAAACGAAATTTGCTTTAACATGTGCATTGAGCTATGCAATCGTTTTCGATGTCTGGCAATCCATCCATCGTAGAATGTCCCAAAAAAATGATGCAGTAAGTGGCTGGTTGTAAAACGTTCAGTCGCAACATGTATCCGCTGAAAAACAGTGTGCCACAGCCAGACAGTAGCTAGCTACATTGTAGTTCCAGCCGTCTGGTGACAACTCGCCAATTATCAAGTACAACCTCTTAAAACAAAATGACAATTCCCAAAATTGACAGCTAAACCAAGTTGAAAGGCTTTTGAGCAACTGCATACAAGTTTTAAAAACATGTCTCATTGTTTATCGAGTGGTTCAGTTTATAATTTAACACGACAAGAGATGAACCGAAGTGGCTTGTCATTTGCTCGCAATACACTTACCCATGAGCTCAGGTCGGTGCTTATGAAAACACGTCCTCTGTTCCTCATTTGCCAAGCAATACTTTCAACGATTTAAAAGCACTGCATGAATGATAAACAATTTCCAATGAAACCGACCGTTAGAATTGTTTTGCGAGCAGGTGTAACCAACCAAGTATTTGGCTTGCACAGTTCAACTACCCTACGCACTTCACTGACTGCCTATCTAGTCACAGACTGTTACGTTAAAACAACAATGCGTTCAAGTCTCAACTTTGGTAGTCATCATGCTATGAGTCATAATAAAGAATCCAACTACATCAGCCTAGTATCATTTCACAGCAACATGGGTTACTTGGACTTCATCTTAAAGGAAACGAAGACATGACGACAGCGTACTAGGAAGTGTCTCTCGTGTATAAGGCCAGCAAATTAGAAGCGTGAAAGGGTGACAGCAATAGCTAAAATGAACATTTGTACCTTCATCATAAATAAACCAAATGAAAAACTGACCAGTGATGTTCTTGTTCCTTTTGATGAATCCCACGTTTCCAATAACATTTAGTCCAACTCGGAGAGACAACTTGACTTTGTGAAGTTTGGTCAGGACTTCCTGAATGAGGGCTGGAGTCGCTCCTTTCCTCCGCACGGCCCCTTGTCGCTGACAGCTAGTTTGACAGGCGGAAATAAATTCGGAGATTATCTGGCAAGCAGCAGTTGTCTTTAGTTCTGGCCTCTATAAATGTTATGGTTTAAAAAAAACAACAACATTCACTGTATGTGTCACAATTGTTTAGATCATGCCCGTTGATTATTGATCATGATCAATACATTGCACTGATGTCGTGTTGTCAAGACCATTGTCATTTAACTCTACAATATTGGACGTTTTAGTATGTGCTGTTTACAAGGAGAAACAATCGAGTTCAGAGTCAAAGCAGACGAGGACAGGAGGTGGATGAGAGAAACAAAAATGTATCGGTTATCGGCTATAAAGGATCATCAACGGACAACCTTTGGGGATAGAAAAACTAGGGATATCAATGTTAAAAATTAAAATGAATACTTGGGTAGACTGTATTAGGTTTCAGTCATGTCCACATTAATAAAATAACATGGGGTTAATTGTATTTTTAAAAATGAGAAAACCGACATTTATTTTTGGGGGCTTTATGTATATTGTTCAATGGTGCATTGGGTCAATATTGACCACTGAAAGCGATGAAAGTTGGTCACAGAAATGTAAATTCTGATCAAATGTGTCACTTGGCAGTTCATAAAAACTAAGGCGACACAATTGAAAAAAAAATGAAATAAATAAACAATAAGGCAATACTGACATCTGGTGTTAGAATTTAGAATGACACCTTTAATACTAGACAGTCCATGGAATTTATGTCGAATAAAAACATGATGAATTGCAGGAAATTCATGCAAAACGCTTAAAAAGTAGCGAAGTATTAGGTCCTCGAGTTAGGTCCCGGGTTGGACCCCCATTTTCACCTCTGCCTCCCTCTCAGTGTCTATAGGCCAGGGCAGCAGTGATGAGTCTTGGCAGGGTGTTCATGGGAATATCTGTGCACCAGGCAGATACTGTACTTCCCCATAGTGCATGTGTATAATGGTCTGGATGTTGTTCGGAACAAGACTCGCATTACCTTGCCTGAGACCTTCAGACTTTCTTTGGCTCCCAAGCCAATACCTAGGCTTTGGTTCAGCTGGAAAACAGTCTTGTGAGATCTGAGTTCGATCCCCGGTCAGACAAACTGGTGCTGTGATCGAGATGGGTCTCTGCGAGGTCAAAGGGGGGCGAGGTGTAATGGAGGAGGTTTGGAACCACGGTTCACACTTGTGTGATGTGTACCTTGCCAGTGAGACCTGAAAATGTGCATTGGCTACCGAGCTAATTCCTAGGCTTGAGCTAGCTCAGCGGGCTAACACAGTCTTTTGACATGTAGAGACCAAGGTTTAACCTTGGTCACAGACAGTGTGTTCAAGCTCAATCAGATATGACTGGTATCACGCAAGGTTATGTAACGGCTGTCGTGAGAGAGAGTAGACCAAGGTGCAGCGGAGTTAGTGTTCATCATTGAATATTTAATAGACGAAAGAACACTATACAAAAATAAGAAAAAACCGACAGCCAAACAGTCCTGTCAGGTGCAAAACACTAACAGAAACAATTACCCACAAAACCCAAAGGAAAAACATGCTCCTTATGTGTGACTCCCAATCAGCAACAACAAACTTCAGCTGGGCCTGATTGGGAGCCACACATGGCCCAAAACAAAGAAATACAAAAAACCTAGAAAATGAACATAGAACGCCCACCCAATGTAACACCCTGGCTTAACCAAAATAAAGAACAAAAAACCCCTCTCTATGGCCAGAGCGTTACAGTACCCCCCCAAGGTGCGGACTCCGGCCGCAAAACCTGACACTGAAGGGGAGGGTCCGGGTGGGCCTTCTTACGGCGGCGGCTCAGGTGCAGGACGTGGCCTCTGCTCCACCCTCGGCGTTGCCCTCTTAGGTGGCGCACCTGGCTGCGCCGAAGGTCTGGTGGGCGACCCTGACTGCGCCCGGCTGGCGGGCGGTGATAGCTGCGCCCGGCTGGCGGGCGGCGATGGCTGCGCCCGGCTGGCGGGCGACCCTGGTTGCGCCCGGGTGGCGGGCGGTGATGGTTGCTCCCGGCTGGCGGGTGTCCCTGGCGGCTCCGGACAGGCGGGCGGCTCTGGCGGCTCCGGACAGGCGGGCGGCTCCGGACAGGCGGGCGGCTCTGGCGGCTCCGGACAGGCGGGCGGCTCTGGCGGCTCCTGACTGGCGGGCGGCTCTGGCGGCTCCGGACTGGCGGGCGGCTCTGGCGGCTCCGGACTGGCGAGACCCACTGGAGGCCTAGTCCTAGGAGGCGGCACAGGACGGACCAGGCTGGGGAGACCCACTGGAGGCCTGGTTTGAGGAGGAGGCACAGGCTTAACCAGAATGGGGAGACCCACTGGAGGCCTAGTCCTGGGAGGTGGCACAGGACGGACCAGGCTGGAGAGATCCACTGGAGGCC
Source organism: Salmo salar (assembly GCF_965601325.2). NCBI lineage: Eukaryota > Metazoa > Chordata > Actinopteri > Salmoniformes > Salmonidae > Salmo > Salmo salar. The sequence continues at coordinate 3,940,703 of NC_138310.1, forward strand.
TGGTCCAAGGAGGAGGCACAGGATAAACCGGGCTGTGGGGGAGCACTGGAGTTCTAGACTTGACGCTCTTTACCCATACTCCAGGCTGAATTCCCACTCTGGCCCGGCACGGGCGGAGAGCAGGCATTGGGCGAACTGGACCCTCCCAGCGCCCTGGAGACACAGTTCGCAGAGCCGGTGCAGGATACCCTGGCCCGAAAAGGCGCACTGGAGAAGACGCGCTGAGCTGGCACAACCCGTCCTGGCTCGATGCCTGCCCTCGTATGGCACTTGCGGGGGGCTGGGCTATAGCGCACCGGGCTATGCATGCGTACTGGGGACACCGTGCGCTTTACCGCATAACACGGTGTCTGACCAGTACTGCGCTGCCTCCTGTAAGAATGGGGAGTTGGCTCAGGTCTACCGCCTGACTCCGGCAATCTCCCCGTGTGCCCCCCCCCAATTTTTGGGGGGGCTGCCTCCCGTGTCCGTTGCGCTCCCTCTCTTCACAACAGCGCCTCTCAGCTATCGCCGCCTCGATCTCCCACTGCGGGCAGCGATACTCCCCAGCTTGAGCCCATGGTCCACCTTCGTCCAGTAATTCCTCCCATCTCCAGGAATCCTGAACGATCCTCTCCATTTTCTCCAAAGTCCAAGAGTCCATACTATTCTCCTTCTCCTGGTGCCTCTCCTTCCTCCGCTGCTTGGTCCGTTTTTGGTGGGTAATTCTGTAACGGCTGTCATGAGAGAGAGTAGACCAAGGTGCAGCGGAGTTAGTGTTCATCATTGAATATTTAATAGACGAAAGAACACTTTACAAAAATAAGAAAAAACCGACAGCCAAACAGTCCTGTCAGGTGCAAAACACTAACAGAAACAATTACCCACAAAACCCAAAGGAAAAACATGCTCCTTATGTGTGACTCCCAATCAGCAACAACGAACTTCAGCTGTGCCTGATTGGGAGCCACACACGGCCCAAAACAAAGAAATACAAAAAACCTTGGCCTAACCAAAATAAAGAACAAAAAACCCCTCTCTATGGCCAGGGCGTTACAGGTTATTATAGTTTTGTGTTCTTATGTTCGTTTTTATTTCTATTACTTTTAAGATTTGTATTTGAAATTCAGTTTAGTTTCAGTTAGTTTTCAGATCTGATTTACTAGTTTATTTAGTTAAAGTTTTATAAAAAATGATTTCGTTTTAGTGTTAGGGACAGAAAGTATCCTGTGTGGGAGGCCAGGAGCCATTTGTGTTGTATAGTTTTTTAGCTAGTTACTTCTTGCCACTGTGGGGCAGTAATGCGTAAGGTGATGGTTCAGGTCATAGGTTAGGTTAGTTAGAAAGTGGGGCTGAATGCACCGATTCCCCATGTGTTTTTTTGCTGCTCATTAAAAAAAACGGATTTGGGTCTTGGGGGTGTGGTTCGATGTGGGTGTGTTATGTTCGCTATATCATACCCTGGCAGTTAATGTTGTTTGTCCCTCTTGAGTCACCGTAGCAACAACATAGCCTCTAACACTTCCTCAAAATAGTCTGAACTATCTTAAATAAAGATAGCTAGTTAGTAGTAGATAGCAGTAGTAGGTAGCAGGCACATTGAGCAGGCAGGGCACATTAGCTTAATCAGTTTAGGCATTTCTTGTGTTCTTATTTTGTTTTTTACATTTCTTTATGTGTTTCTGTTCTACCTAATTTTATTTTTAGTGCTACATTGATTACTGCATTGTTGGGTTTGGAGATTGCAAGAAAAGCATTTCATTGTACATGTGCACGTGACAATAAAACGTGAAACTTATCAAGTCACTGTGAGCCGGCGACGTGTGTGCTTTGGCGACATTTCGTTTTTACATCTTTCATACTATCTATTACCAGAGGGTGTGTCTGTCTGGCACTGTTTCCTAGGGAATCATGTTACAGAACAGGTCACAGCGGAACACAAGATGCTCGTGAATGGGTTTATAATTTTGGAATATTGTTGCAGTTGGGATGCAAGAGCGCATCGACTCAATTCTCATTTCGCCCAAAACGGACTCAAGTGATCATTATCAAACATATCATCAAGTGGCCACCCCATTAAGGGCTTAGGGGTCAAGTGTTCTTTCAACATAACTCTGGCAATGTGTAGTCTTATGTAATCAAGTCCAAGGCGCTGAGTAAGGTCTGTCTCACTGTCTGGAGGTTCTGCTGCTATAGAATACCACCACAGGAGGTTGGTGGCACCTTTATTGGGGAGAACGGGCTCGTGGTCATGAATGGAGCAGGAATCAGTGGAATGGTATTCTACATTAAACACATGGTTTCCAGGTGTTAGATGCCATTCCATTTGCTCCGTTGCGGCCATTATTATAAGTTGTTCTCCCCTCAGCCGACCTCCACTGAATACCACAGAACTGTAGTATACTTTAGAATACTATACTGCACACTTTTAGTATCCCTCAATCACAATCAGTGCTTACTATAGAATGTTCAAGTATACTGTATGGTAAATACTACAGTATTATCCACACAAGAAACACTAGTAGATAGTAGTACAGTAATGTCCACAACAACATTATCCGTTCAGACCCCAGTTCTACCTACCTAACTATAGGTTATGTAAAATGTTCTATTATTTCTACTTCAGGAAATCTACAGGAGAAATACTATAACAAAAACATTATAGTAAACACTACAGTAATGTCCGCAAAAACACTACAGTGAATACTATAGTATTTACACCATATACTGAAATATTCTTTATTGTCACGTCCTGAACCTTGTAAGATGGCATTTTCTATAGTAGAGAAGGTCAGGGCGTGACAGGGGGTGTTTTGGGTGGTTTTCTATGTTTTCTATGTTTAAATTCTATGTTTCTATTTCTATGTTGTTGTTTTTTGGGTTGATCTCCAATTGGAGGCAGCTGGTCCTCGTTGCCTCTAATTGGAGATCATATTTAAGTAGGGGTTTTCTTCCTGTGTTTGTGGGCAATTATTTTCTGTTTAGTCTCTGACAGAACTGTATTCTGATCGTCTGCAATTTTGTTTTTTGAGTTAATAAATATCAATATGAGCACTAAACACGCTGCGCCTTGGTCCCCTCTATACGACAGCCGTTACATTTATGTGGGACATATGACATTTTAGTCATTCAGCAGACCCTCTTATCCAGAGTGACTTAAAGTTAGTGCATTCGTATTAAGATAGCTAGATGGGACAACCACATATCAAAGGCATAGTAAGTACACTTTTCCCCAATAAAGTAGCTATCAGCAAAGTCAGAACTAGAAAGGGGGAGAAGGGGGAATCGATTGCAAGTGTTGGTTCAGGAAGAAAAACAATGGGAGGGGTGGGGTGTGGTGGGGAATTATTTTATTCAAGATACTCTTTGAAGAGGTAGGGTTTCAGGTGCTTTCAGAAGATGGGCAGAGACTCTGCTGTTTTAGCTTCATGGGAAGGTTGGTTCCACCATTGGGGTTCGAGGACAGAGAAGAGCTTGGACTGGGCTGAGCGGGAGATGGGCCAAGAGACCAGAGGTGACAGAATGGGCTGTAGGGTTTGAGCATAGCCTGAAGGTAGGGAGGGGCAATTGGATAGAGTGCAAAAAGCTTTGCTAGGCAGTACCGCAAGTATCTGTGAACCCCAAGATTCAGAAGCTTAGAAACCCCATTTAATATTTGCCCAACATTTTGAGAGAAAAAAACAAAAACTGAACATAATTCATAATGGTTTTTATTTTAGTTCGTTTTGGAGTTAAATGCAAGAATTTCAGTATAGTTTTAGTTCTTCAAATGGGTTTGTTAATTACTTTAGACGGAAGTCGTTGAGCAAAGTCGGTATGTGAAGTCTGGGGAGGTACATATGCACCGAAAGCAAGTTGGGCTACTTCTGCTGTTTCAAGGAAACTCGACAATGGCAGACATGGCTTTCACCTTTGTTATTGCAGATGAAGTGGATGCTATCGAAATTGGTTCAACTAAGCTATATGGAATTGCTTTAACAAAGTCATACCAATGATCATTTTGCTATTGATTTAGAAATGTAAGACCCTTTGAAGTAACCAAAAAAAAAATATATAATGTTTGATGAAAAATTGAATTTGGCCTTACTGCTATTAGTACATACAAACTCATTGAACAACAGATGAACCCACCCCCAAAAATCTAAAGGAAGTTTGTTCTGAAGTGTCTGTCCTATATCTGAGAGATATAAGAAAGATCAGGAATAGTTTTTTTAAATTTTTGTTTTATATATGTATTTAACCTCTTATTTTTGGCATTAAACAGTCTCCATATATACTGTACTTCCATTCACTTTTTCAACTGGTACCCAGGACCTTTAGACGAGTCTTGTGAGGCCTGTGGGCATCCTAGAGCAAAATAACATGTACGTGTTCGTGAGAGTCTCTCCTTTCCACAGAGGGGTCAGATTAGTGTGTAGCCCAAACTGTTTGGACGCTACAGACAGAAGTTGGCAGATCGGCTGTCCCAAGACACTTGTGGAGAACACCATCCTGAGAGTAAGAGTCTCATATTTCCATAGAGGGGTCATGCAAGTTTCTAGGCCAAACCATTTGGACGCTACAGACGATTTTGTGAGAAGACCGATTTTCAGGATGCCTCATGGTCTGACAAATACCAAAGATGTGGAAGTGAGACATCGGCGGATGTGGTGGATTGATACGCATCCAACGCAAGACACCAGATATCTCTCGTTTAAACTGACAGATTTTTATGGGGGTTTTTTATTACGCGAAATCAACTCTAGGGTGTTTTAAAGGACAGTTTTCGGGACATTGCCAGTGTAGAACTCCCCGAGAATACCAAATGCAATATGTACAATATGTATTCAATTTTATTCACACTTAATAAACAAATCAACACTTTTTTTATTCATTTTTTGTTGACAACAATATTAAAGACAAGAAAAATTCCTGGCTTTAACATGGGACACAAAATTACAGTAACATCTAGATAAATACATTAGCTATATTGTCGCAAGTTGGATATTTCATTTATTAATGTGAGAAATGTGGACCGTAAATAGATTGTTAAGGATGTAAGGATTAACATCTATTTAAGCTCTGAAGGTTCATCCACCTAAAACAGTAAACATGCATTGATAATAACCAATTATAGGTGGCGATGTCAACCATTTATGATTGCAGTCGAAGCTCATGACCTTAGATCACATACTGTAAAGGTCATGCAGTAGACATGTAGTTGAAAGTCAGACAATTTGTATACCCATAATGCAACACACTTTGTCATGATAAAAGTGATTTGCTTGAACGTGCCCCATGTCTATGGTCCAGACGGAGGAGAAATCCGCACACAATGCGTCCCTGACCACCTCTTGAAGTGGTCATCCAGATCTGAACACAATACGACTTTGTGCGTCTAGATCTGTCTTTTCAATGTGATCTTTGTATTCTGATACCAGAAGTCGCATGTAAGTGTCAAGTGTAGACACAGTGCTCTGACCTCAGTCTCCTCCTGCTGCACAGGAAGAGTGGATGTTCCTGTATCCCTACTACCACCACCTGTGGACATAGCCTGGAATTCGTGGTGGTGGAGGTGCTCTAGCACACTCTTGTAGTGAAATGGTAAAACTGAAAGAATGTGTTGTAGAAAATGTAATATATATATATATATACACAGTTAAAGTCGGAGGTTTACATACACCTTGGCCAAATACATTTAAACTCAGTTTTTCACAATTCCTGACAAAAATTCCCTGTCTTAGGTCAGTTAGGATCACCATTTTATTTTAAGAATGTGAAATGTCAGAATAATAGTAGAGAGAATTATTTATTTCAGCTTTTATTTCTTTCATCACATTCCCAGTGTGTCAGAAGTTTACATACACTCAATTTGTATTTGGTAGCATTGCCTTTAAATTGATTAACTTGGGTCAAACGTTTTGGGTAGCCTTCCACAAGCTTCCCACAATAAGTTGGGTTAACTTTGGCCCATTCCTCCTGACAGAGCTGGTGTAACTGAGTCAGGTTTGTAGGCCTCTTTGCTCACACACGCTTTTTCAGTTCTACCCACACATTTTCCATAGGATTGAGGTCAGGGCTTTGTGATGGCCACTCCAATACCTTGACTTTGTTGTCCTTAAGCCATTTTGCCACAATTTTGGAAGCTTGCTTGGGGTCATTGTCCATTTGGAAGACCCATTTGCGACCAAGCTTTAACTTCCTGACTGATGTCTTGAGATGTTGCTTCAATATATCCACATAATTTTCCGTCCTCATGATGTCATCTATTTTGTGAAGTGCACCAGTCCCTCCTGCAGCAAAGCACCCACACAACATGACATGCCACCCCCGTGCTTCAAGGTTGGGATGGTGTTCTTCAGCTTGCAAGCTTCCTCCTTTTTCCTCCAAACATAACAATGCTCATTATGGCCAAACAGTTCTATTTTTGTTTCATCAGACCAGAGGATATTTCTCCAAAAAGTACGATCTTTGTCCCCATGTGCAGTGCAAACCCTAGTCTGTCTTTTTTATGGGCGGTTTTGGAGTAGTGGCTTCTTCCTTGCTGAGCGGCCTTTCAGGTTATGTCAATATAGGACTCGTTTTACTGTGGAGATAGATACTTTTTTAACTGTTTCCTCCAGCATCTACACAAGATCCTTTGCTGTTGTTCTGGGACTGATTTGCACTTTTCGCACCAAAGTACGTTCATCTCTAGGAGACAGAACGCGTCTCCTTCCTGAGCGGTATGATGGCTGCGTGGTCCCATGGTGTTTATACTTGCGTACTATTGTTTGTACAGATGAATGTGGTACCTTCAGGCGTTTGGAAATTGCTCCCAAGGATGAACCAGACTTGTGGAGGTCTACTATTTTTTTTCTGAGGTCTTGGCTGAGTTCTTTTGATTTTCCCATGATGTCAAGAAAAGAGGCACTGAGTTTGAAGGTATGCCTTGAAATACATCCACAGGTACACCTCCAATTGACTCAAATGTTGTCAATTATCCTATCAGAAGCTTCTAAAGCCATGACATCATTTTCTGGAATTTTCCAAGCTGTTTAAAGGCACAGTCAATTTAGTGTATGTAAACTTCTGACCCACTGGAATTGTGATACAGTGAGTTATAAATTAAATAATATGTCTATAAACAATTGTTGGAAAAATTACTTGTGTCATGCACAAAGTAGATGTCCTAACCGACTTGCCAAAACTATAGTTTGTTCACAAGAAATTTGTGGAGTGGTTGAAAAATGAGTTTTAATGACTCCAACCTAAGTGTATGTAAACTTCCGACTTCAACTGCATATGTAAATATAAAGTCAGCAAAAAAAGAAATGTCCTCTCACTGTCAACTGCGTTTATTTTAAGCAAACTTAACATGTGTAAATATTTGTATGAACATAACAAGATTCAACAACTGAGACATAAACTGAACAAGTTCCACAGACATGTGACTAACAGAAATGGAATAATGTGTCCCTGAACAAAGGGGGGGTCAAAATCAGTAAGTAACAGTCAGTATCTGGTGTGGCCACCAGCTGCATTAAGTACTGCAGTGCATCTCCTCCTCATAGACTGCACCAGATTTGCCTGTTCTTGCTGTGAGATGTTACCCCACTCTTCCACCAAGGCACCTGCAAGTTCCCGGACATTTCTGGGAGGGAATGGCCCTAGCCCTCACCCTCCTATCCAACAGGTCCCAGAAGTGCTCAATGGGATTGAGATCCGGGCTCTTCGCTGGCTATGGCAGAACACTGACATTCCTGTCTTGCAGGAAATCCCGCACAGTACGAGCAGTATGGCTGGTGGCATTGTCATGCTGGAGGGTCATGTCAGGATGAGCCTGCAGGAAGGGTACCACATGAGGGAGGAGGATGTCTTCCCTGTAACGCACAGCTTTGAGATTGCCTGCAATGACAACAAGCTCAGTCCGATGCTGTGACACACCGCCCCAGACCATGATGGACCCTCCACATCCAAATCGATCCCGCTCCAGAGTACAGGCCGCGGTGTAACGCTCATTCCTTCGACGATAAACGTGAATCAGACCATCACCCCTGGTGTGACAAAATCGTGACTCGTCAGTGAAGAGCACTTTTTGGCAGTCCTGTCTGGTCTAGCGACGGTGGGTCTGTGCCCATAGGCGACGTTGTTGCCGGTGATGTCTGGTGAGGACCTGCTTTACAACAGGCCTACAAGCCCTCAGTCCAGCCTCTCTCAGCCTATTGCGGACATTGAGAACTGATGGAGGGATTGTGTGTTCCTGGTGTAACTCAGGCAGTTGTTGTTGCCATCCTGTACCTGTCCCACAGGTGTGATGTTTGGATGTACCGATCCTTTGCAGGTGTTGTTACACATTTTACATTTTGTACATTTAGTCATTTAGCAGACGCTCTTATCCAGAGCGACTTACAGTAGTGAATGCATACATTTCATACATTTTTTTCCGTACTGGTCCCCCGTGGGAATCAAACCCACAACCCTGGCGTTGCAAACACCATGCTCTACCAACTGAGCCACACGGGACTCAGTTACACGTGGTCTGCCACTGCCAGGACGATCAGCTGACGATCAGCTGTCCTTCCTGTCTTCCTGTAGTGCTGTCTTAGGTGTCTCACAGTACGGACATTGCAATTTATTGCCCTGGCCACATCTGCAGTCCTTATGCCTCCTTGCAGCATGCCTAAGGCACGTTCACGCAGATGAGCAGGGACCCTGGGCATCTTTCTTTTGGTGTTTTTCAGAGTCAGTAGAAAGGCCTCTTTAGTGTCCTACGTTTTCATAACTGTGACCTTAATTGCCTACCATCTGTAAGCTGTTAGTGTCTTAACGACCGTTCCACAGGTGCATGTTCATTAATTGTTTATGGTTCATTGTACAAGCATGAACAAACCCTTTACAATGAAGATCTGTGAAGTTATTTGGATTTTTACGAATTGTCTTTGAAAGACAGGGTCCTGAAAAAGGGACGTTTCTTTTTTTGCTGAGTTTATATATATACTGAACAAAAATATAAATGCAACATGTAAAGTGTTGGTCCCATGTTTCATGAGCTGAAATAAAAGATCCCGGAAATGTTCCATACACACAGAAACCTTATTTCACTCAAATTCTGTGCCCAAATATGTTTACATTCCTGAGAATGTCTACTTTGCCAAGATAATCCATCCACCTGACAGGTGTGGCATATCAAGAAGCTGATTAAACAGCATGATCATTACAAAAAGGCTACTCTAAAATGTGCAGTTTTGTCACACAACACAATGCCACCGATGTCTCAAGTTTTGAGGGAGCGTGCAGTTGGCATGCTACCTTCAGGAATGTCCACCAGAGCTGTTGCCATAAGCTCTACCATAAGCCGCATCCGTCTTCGTTTTAGAGAATTTGGCAGTACGTCCAACCGGCAGAACAACCGCAGACCACGTGTAACCATGTTTGACCATGAGTTTACAATCCAAGGTTACTCCAAGCTGTTTAGTCACCTCAACTTGCTCAATTTCCACATTATTTATTACAAGATTTAGTTGAGGTTTAGGGTTTAGTGAATGATGTCTCAAATACAATGCTTTTAGTTTTAGAAATATTTAGGGCTAACTTATTCCTTGCCAGCCACTCTGAAACTAACTGAAACTCTTTGTTAAGTGTTGCAGTCATTTCAGTCGCTGTAGTAGCTGACGTGTATAGTGTTGAGTCATCCGCATACATACTCAAAGTCAGTGGTATTGTGTATAGAATACATTTTATCCATTTTAGAATAAGTATTCAGACCCTTTGCTATGAGACTTGAAATTGAGCTGATGCATCCTGTTTCCATTCATCATCCTTGAGATGTTTTTACAACTTGATTGGAGTCCACCTGTGGTAAGTTCAATTGATTGGACATGATTTGGAAAAGCACACACCTGTCTATAGTTGACAGTGCATGTCAGAGCAAAAAATAACCCATCAGGCCGAAGGAATTATCCGTGGAGCTCCGAGACAGGATCGTGTTGAGGCACAGATTTGGGGAAGGATACCAAAAAATGTCTGCAGCATTGAAGGTCACGAAGAACACAGTGGCCTCCATCATTTTTAAATGGAAGAAGTTTGTAACCACAAAGACTCTTCCAAGGGCTGGCCGCCCGGCCAAACTGAGCAATCGGGGGAGAAGGGCCTTGGTCAGGGAGGTGACCAAGAACCCGATGGTCACTCTGACAGAGCTCCAGAGTTCCTCTGTGGAGATGGGAGAACCTTCCAGAAGGACAACCATCTCTGCAGCACTTCATCAATCAGGCCTTTATGGTAGCGGTCAGACGGAAGCCATTCCTCAGTAAAAAGCACGTGACAGCCCGCTTGGAGTTTGCCAAAAGGAATTGAACCCGATCAAACATCTCTGGAGAGTCCTGAAAATAGCAGTGCAGCGACGCTCCCCATCCAACCTGACAGAACTTGAGAGGATCTGCAGAGAATAATGGGAGAAACTCCCCAAATACAGGTGTGCCAAGCTTGTAGCGTCATACCCAAGAAGACTCAAGGCTGAAATTGCTGCCAAATGTGCTTATCTTTTATTATAACCTTTATTTAACTAGGCAAGTCAGTTAAGAACAAATTCTTATATACAATGACAGCCTACCCCGGCCAAACCTGGACAATTGGGACAATCACGGCCGGATGTGATACAGCCTGGATTCAAACCAGGGACTGTAGTGACGCCTCTTGCACTGAGATGCAGTCTCTTAGACCTCTACGCCAGCACTCGGGAGTGCTTCAACAAAGTACTGAGTAAAGGGTCTGAATACTTATGTAAATGTGATATTTCATTTTTTTTTTAATAAATTTGCAATAATGTCAACCTGGTCATATCCTCACATGGTCTCTCCTATCATTGCTATGCAGACGGCACACAATTAATCTTCTCCTTTCCCCCTTCTGATGACCAGGCGGCGAATCGCATCTCTGCATGTCTGTCAGACATATCAGTGTGGATGACGGATCACCACCTCAAGCTGAACCTCGGCAAGACGGAGCTGCTCTTCCATGATCTCGCCATCACGGTTGACAACTCCCTTGTGTCCTCCTCCCAGAGTGCTAAGAACCTTGGCGTGATCCTGGACAACACCCTGTCGTTCTCCACTAACATCAAGGCGGTGATCCGATCCTGTAGGTTCATGCTCTACAACATTCGCAGAGTACGACCCTGCCTCACACAGGAAGCGGCGCAGGTCCTAATCCAGGCACTTGTCATCTCCCGTCTGGATTACTGCAACTCGCTGTTGGCTGGGCTCCCTGCCTGTGCCATAAAACCCCTACAACTCATCCAGAACGCCGCAGCCCGCCTGGTGTTCAACCTTCCCAAGTTCTCTCACGTCACCCCGCTCCTCCGCTCTCTCCACTGGCTTCCAGTTGAAGCTCGCATCCGCTACAAGACCATGGTGATTGCCTACGGAGCTGTGAAGGGAACGGCACCTCCATACCTTCAGGCTCTGATCAGGCCCTACACCCAAACAAGGGCACTGCGTTCATACACCTCTGGCCTGCTGGCCCCCCTACCTCTGAGGAAGCACAGTTCCCGCTCAGCCCAGTCAAAACTGTTCGCTGCTCTGGCACCCCAATGGTGGAACAAGCTCCCTCACGACGCCAGGACAGCGGAGTCAATCACCACCTTCCGGAGACACCTGAAACCCCACCTCTTTAAGGAATACCTAGGATAGGATAAAGTAATCCTTCTAACCCCCCCCCCCCCCCCCCCCCCCTTAAAAGATTTAGATGCACTATTGTAAAGTGGTTGTTCCACTGGATATCATAAGGTGAATGCACCAATTTGTAAGTCGCTCTGGATAAGAGCGTCTGCTAAATGACTTAAATGTAATGTAAATGTTTTGCTTTGTCATTATGGGGTATTGCGTGTAGATTTTTGAGGGGGAAAAAACAATTTCAACCATTTTAGAATAAAGCTGTAACGTAAAAAGATGGAAAAAGTCAAGGGTTCTGAATACTTTCTGAAAGCACCGTACCATACCTTGTGCCTTATTGCTTAATCATAGCAGTCAAACTAGTTAAATCGACATCCATTGATAGAAAATTATCTGGCGAGTGTAAAGGCAAATTATTTCCTTTTGCAACATATTGAAATGTCTTTGCGTTATGACACCTCGCAATAGTTTGCTTATAACGTCATTACAAATTACTACGATATTCCTTATTAATTGGCTCGAACGATATGGAAAATGGTTTATAGTATAAATATGGCAACTCCTCTCTTGCTGTGGGAAAAAAAATGGGCTTGTTTTCCGCTGGTTTTTTAGTGTTTATTCGGCTAGAAATTTTTGCTAGACCTAGATTATCTGGCCAATATAATCGATATTCTGTGTTTGGGGTCCCTATGGTTTTGTCAAGGTAAATGTCGGTGTATGTGTGATGACCGTAAAAAACGAACAACCCTACTCAGCAACTATTTCGAATACCCAGGTTTAGGGATATTAATGTTTTAGTGTCTATAGTTATGGGAACGTGAGGGACGTAAATACTTTCCAGCGCTGGGTCAATTCATAACAAAATCGAAAAGATCGGGGCTAGCAAATCAACATGTGGCAAATGTTGGCAATCGATGTAAACCCTTTGCTGTTGGGAATTAGCTGACTGGTCAAATACGAAACGACGGTATACTAATCTGGAGTGAATGGATGTCCGGCATGTGCAATTCTGTATAGCATTTAATTGCAAACTTTTTTCATACAAATCGCTGAAAATCTTTTGCTCTGCACAAGGGCTGACCTCGAAATGCCTAATTAGACTGCTCAAATATAGCGAAGATCCTGGTAACTAACCCTGTTACATGGAAAAAGGCAATTTAATTTGTACTATTACATTGGTATATGCATGACACAAAGATGTGATAAAATTACTCTTATAAATAATCTCTACAGTTTTGTGTTCCACATTTTGGTCAGGCGCAATGACGGCCATCTTACTTCTCATGGGGTCTTAACAGATGTAGGCGCTGTTTTGTTCTGAACTGCAAATTCCAAATCGATTGTTTATCTAACGTTTGTTTACATTTTTACTAGCCATCAAATGGCTTCTACTTTACTATCACCGATGGTAGATTATTACAATGATGAAGAAGAACTTGATAGTGTGGACGACGACGATGATCGAAGCTTCAGGGGAAGAGACTCGGAAGAAGGTAGGTTCGCCAATTTAGCACATTTGTTAGCTAGCTACTCTTGTGATATTTGCTAATAAACGTTAACGTCAGTGTTCTCAAATAGTCTCCTAAAACTAGTGTGACCTTTGCACATTTTTATTATATATATTTTTTAGAATGAACCCATCCCCATTGAACTGTAAAGTTTGAGCTAGCTTGGGTAACTAACGCTAGCTAGCCATCGTTGAATTAACAACACAGGCTTCTATAATCCGTGGGGGATCGTACACCACGACGCGAACGCTAGCTAGTTGTTCGCTAACGCGTTAGTTAGCTGGAGTGTAATCATGAGTCCAAACAGTTAAAACGAGAGTTTCTATTGGGCAAATTCAGGCAGGTCCCTCCCCTTTTCGTTTTGGTGTAATGAATACGCCCCTGGCAAGCAAGCTACCTGTTAGTGTAGATGGGGGAGGAGTTCATATCTTTTTCAACTTTCATGTTTAGCGTTCAAACCCGGCTTTACTTTTCTACAGCAAAACGTTGTCAAGTGATGGACAGACAGCGCTAACGTAATATATAGGAGAGAGCAGGTGGTCTTAGTAACCGTGCATTGGACTTGGAGTCTCGATTCTGGAGTTAAGTTCGTAACAAACAGGCAGGCATTCTCAGTAAAACATTTGTAATGGTCGACAGGTGGCAAGAAATACTTATTTTCTTTACCACCAATATGATTTCAGTGATTGGACTCTTCTGACACCGTCTTGCCACTGTTTATATTTGATTTTGTAATTTCAGCTCACCTTACATGTCCAGTTAACTTTGAGGCCAGCCATTTCATTGGGTACGTGCGTTGATGCCGATGAAGGTGGTTGGTTGGGATAGCTAAATTAGTTAGGTTTTAAGGCCCACCAAAATCGGTCGTGCGCTGATGCAGGCTAATAACAAATGTCACGTTGCATTTGTGCTGTTAACTTTAGGTATAGCTACAGATTAAGCAATGACCCTTACTCATGTTAACTGTATTTGATGGAGAGTTGTGTTAGTCTTGTCAATGCTAAGTCAGCCATTCACTGGTATTGTAACTAGCTAGCAAGCGTTAACGTTACGCCACTAGCTAACGTTAGCTACCATCAGCTGACAGGTCACCGGCAAACCTGCTTTGGCTTTGCGCTGGCAAACTCAGTAGCTAGCGAGCTAGTCAGGTATCTAAAATAGGTACCTAACTACGTATTCTCATGCAGGCCACGCAGAGATTGCATCTAGTTAACACAATTAAAACCAGTTCAATTGCCAAGTCTTGAATTAGCCGTTGCTAATAGCTAAATTGGCTAGCTTGACAAATCGCTCTCGTATTTGGCTTCATCAATTTGCTACGCATTAGCAACGGGACAAATGTTCGGCACTCAATGTAAACCATTTTGTTGAGAATTAGCTGGCTGGTCAAATAAGAAACTACTGTTTACTAATCTGGAGTCACTGCCCGGTCTGTGCAATTCTGTAACATTTAATAGCTATCTTTTTGATAGAAATGAGCAAGCCTGTTAGCTGAACGTTTAGTTAGCTAGCTTGCCATCTTGCGTGTGGCTATTTTAGCCTACGACATAACATTTCACATTTATCCGACGACCTTGTTTTACTTTGTTAGTTTATTTTTTGTATAAGTCTAAAGGGAAATGGCTGGTAACGCACTCATTGGGGATCCAAATAAAGGTAACTTGACTGAGTAGCTACATCTATCCTACTACTGTTTCCAGCTTTCCTAAAATTAGACATTTCATTGACTTGATATTGAACAAATTGTTCTGAAAATGTTTTCTTGGCATAGGCCCTATGTCATATGATATTGGTGAACTGTTAGCCTACTTACAGACGTCCGCCATCTTTTTTTTCTTTCTTTTTTTTCCTCCCTCTTTCAGACACAGAAGATGCCAGTGAAACTGACCTGGCGAAACATGACGAGGATGACTATGTGGAAATCAAAGAACAGTGAGTGTTGACCACCAATTGCACTGTTACACTGGATAGAATATATGTTGACATGGATCAAATGGGATGTTCAAAATGTAGCCTGATCTTGAAGGACTACATTTACAGATTTAGTAGTTGGTTGTGATAATCATGTTTTATTTGCTTTCAGGATGTATCAAGACAAGCTGGCATCATTGAAAATGCAGTTGACGCAACTCCAAGAGGGTAGTGTCACTGTTTCTAATTATCTTCACTGCATTTATGAATTAGGCCTATCCTATAATCCCTTCATTATCCTCCTTGCATTCACAATCAATGTGATTATCAATGTCATGAATTCCTCCGCGTGCATAAGTAGAGCTGAGCAGACCTTTATCATTTTGCACAACTGTTATGACAGAGCCTCAGAGGTGGTGCTCTTTGCATTGAGAGATTGGTTGGATAAGTTGAAGTTGGAAGTCTACGTACACTTGGGTTGGAGTCATTAAAACTTGTTTTTCAACCACTCCACAAATTTCTTGTTGACAAACTATAGTTTTGGTAAGTCGTTCAGGACATTTACTTTGTGCATGACACGTAATTTTCCAACAATTGTTTAGACAGATTATTTCACTTATAATTCACTGTATCACAATTCCAGTGTGTCAGAAGTTTACATACACTAAGTTGACTGTGCCTTTAAACAGCGTGGAAAATTCCAGAAAATGTCATGGCTTTAGAAGCTTCTGATAGGCCAATTGACATAATTTGAGTCAATTGGAGGTGTACCTGTGGATGTATTTCAAGGCCTACCTTCAAACTCAGTGCCTCTTTGCTTGACATCATGGGAAAATCAAAAATCAGCCAAGACCTCAGAAAGAAAAATCGTAGACCTCCACAAGTCTGGTTCATCCTTGGGAGCAATTTCCAAACGCCTGAAGGTACCACGTTCATCTGTACAAACAATAGTCACAAGTATAAATATCATGGGACCACGCAGCTGTCATACCGCTCAGGAAGGAGACACTTTCTGTCTCCTAGAGATGAATGTACTTTGGTGCGAAAACTGCAAATCAATCCCAGAACAACAGCAAAGGATCTTGTGTAGATGCTGGAGGAAACCGATACAAAAGTATCTATATCCACAGTAAAACGAGTCCTATATCGACATAACCTGAAAGGCCGCTCAGCAAGGAAGAAGCCACGGCTCCAAAACCGCCATTAAAAAAAGCCAGACTACGGTTTGCAACTGCACATGGGGACAGAGATTGTACTTTTTGGAGAAATGTCCTCTGGTCTGATGAAACAAAAATAGAACTGTTTGGCCATAATGAGCATTGTTTTGTTTGGAGGAAAAGGGGGGGATGCTTGCAAGCCGAAGAACACCATCCCAACCTTGAAGCACGGGGGTGGCAGCATCATGTTGTGGGGGTGCTTTGCTGCAGGAGGGACTGGTGCACTTCACAAAATAGATGGCATCATGAAGAAGGACGATTGTGGATATATTGAAGGAACATCTCAAGACATCAGTCAGGAAGTTAAAGCTTGGTTGCAAATGGGTCTTCCAAATGGACAATGACCCCAAGCAAGCTTCCAAAGTTGTGGCAAAATGGCTTAAGGACAACAAGGTCAAGGTATGGGAGTGGCCATCACAAAGCCCTGACCTCAATCCCATAGAAAATTTGTGGGCAGAACTGAAAAAGTGTGTGCGAGCAAGGAGTCCTACAAACCTGACTCAGTTACACCAGCTCTGTCAGGAGGAATGGGCCAAAATAACCCAACTTATTATGGGACGCTTGTGGAAGGCTACCCAAAACGTTTGACCCAAGTTAAAATAATTTAATGGCAATGCTACCAAATACTAATTGAGTGTATGTAACCATCTGACCCACTGGCAATGTGATGAAAGAAATAATTCTCTACTATTATTCTGACATTTCACATTCTTAAAATAAAGTGGTGATCCTAACTGACCTAAGACAGGGAGTTCTTACTAGGATTAAATGTCAGGAATTGTGAAAAACTGAGTTTAACTGTATTTGGCTAAGTTGTATGTAAACTTCTGACTTCAACTGTGTATGCTGTGTTTTAATAAAACACTTCCCTGCAGGAACACTTCAGGAGTACCAGAAGAGAATGAAGAAGCTGGACCAGCAATACAAGGAGAGAGTCCGCAATGCTGGTAAGAAAATGGCACTGTTGTTGAATAGGATCACTGTTCTCATCCCTAAATGGCTCCCTATATAGTACACTACTTTTGACCAGGGCCCAAAAAGCTTAAGGTGCCATTTGGGATGCACTCAGTCACCATTAAGTTGTTACCACATGGAGAGACCTCATTCTGTGTCATTTGAACTTGAACACCCAAAGTGTGCGCTGCATTTTTGGGGAGCCAGCTTGTAAGAATTGTACTGAACCATTTATTCCTGCTGTGTACGTGATGAATAAAAACACTATTATTTTGTGGTGGTAGGTTTTGTGCTGAAAGTCAATGTGACAGCCAGGGATTAACTGACGATGCAGTCAACATGAGGGTTAATATTGTCTTTTGTCTGTTTCTTATAGATCTCTTTCTCCAACTTGAGGTAAGAGATGTTTTGATATTATTACCTAACATGGAATTTCAACTGAATCCTTCACCTGCGAATTATTGATTTATTTTTATGTATTTAGTTTTTTTCGACATTCTCTGGGGCTCCCCTCTCTCTGGGCTCCCCTCTCTGGTTCCTTCTCTCTCGCTCTCTCAGACAGAACAGGTGGAGAGGAACTACATCAAAGAGAAGAAGGCGGCGGTGAAAGAGTTTGACGATAAGAAGGTGGAGCTGAAGGAAAACTTAATTGCTGAGCTAGAGGAGAAGAAGAAGATGATAGAGAATGAGAAATTAACAATGGAGCTGACAGGCGGTAGGAGAATCACTAGATTGTCTCCCTCCCTCTCATCTCACTCTGAGCGGGGGGATAAAAAAGACTGAAGGGTGTTGGTTGGTTTTTGCTAAGGAAGAAGACTATGTAGTCTAACTTATTTTATCCTCGGTCAATACAGTGGATGTGTTTTGGAGATGGAGTTTCTAAGCCCATTTTATATCTCAAAACCTTCATACTAACAAGGGCTAAAAGTCTTAGATACATTGTTTTTGCTCTAACTTGCAGATTTTTATGCCAATCACTCAATTGAAAATCTGTTTCAGTGCAGTAATGTTAGTATAACCTGTAAGGTCATATACATACACATACATACACATATTGGCCAGTTTATTAGGTACACCACCCAGTTCACACACAGTTTGCGCCTAATATAAAGCAGGCATTCAGTTACTGTTTGATTGAACGTTGGAATGGGTAAAATGAGTGACCTAAGAGACTTTGATGGTGGTTTGTTCGTCGTTGCCAGTCGCGCTGGTTCCAGTATCTCAGAAACAGATGGCCTCCTGGGCTTTTCTCACACGGCTGTGTCTAGGGTTTACTGAGAATGGTGTGACAAACAAAAAAATATCCAGTTAGTGGCAGTCCTGTGGGCAAAATCCGCTCGTTGATTACAGGTCGAAGGATAAAGGCAAGAATCGTGCAATCTAACAGGCTTGCCACAAATGGGCAAATAACGGCTCAGAATGGCTTCTCTGTAAGCACAACTCATCGGTCCTTGTCACAGATGGGCTATTGCAGCAGCCGACCACACCGGGTTCCACTCCTATCAGCTGGGCATGCAATCACCAATACTGGACAATTGAGGAGTGGAAAAACATTGCCTGGTCTGACGAATCCTGGTTCCTGTTGGCATACCGATGGCAGAGTCAGGATTTGGCGTAAGCAGCATGAGTCCATGGCCACATCCTGCCTGGTGTCAATAGAGGCTGGTGGTGTCATGGTGTGGGGAATGTTTTCCTGGCACACGTTAGGTCTCTTGATACCAACTGAGCAACATTTCCATGCCCAGGTTGTTCTGGAGGCAAAGAGGGTTCTGACCCGGTACTAGAAAACTGCACTTTTGAATCGGATCACTGACTGTGTACACACACTGAGTATACCAAACATTGGGATAATCTCCGTAATATGGAGTTGGCCCATGTTGACTCCAATGCTTCCCACAGTTGTGTCAAGTTGGCTGGATGTCCTTTGGTGGTGGACCATTCTTGATTAAAACCCAGCAGTGTTGCAGTTATTGACACACTCAAACTGGTGTGCCTGGCACCTACTACCATTCCCTGTTCAAAGGCACTTAAATATTTTATCCTGCCCATTCACCCTCTGAATGGCACACATACAATCCATGTCTCAAAGGTTGAAGAATGATTTTTAAGCTTGTCTCTTCCCCTTAATCTACATTGATTGAAGTGGATTTAACAGTTGACTTCAGTAAGGGATCATAAGATTCACCTGGTTAGTCTGTCATGGAAAGAGCGGGTGTTCTTTTTTTTAACCTTTTTATTTAACTAGGCAAGTCCGTTAAGATCAAATTCTTACTTACGATGACGGCCAAACCCAGAAGATGCTGGGCCAATTTTGCTCCGTCTTATGGGACTCCCAATCACGGCCAGTTGTGATACAGCCTGGATTCAAACCAGGTTGTCTGTAGTGACACCTCTAGCACTGAAATGCAGTGGCTTAGACCGCTGCGCCACTCGGGAGCCCCAAGTTTTGAATACTCGGTGTACATATACCAATAGAGCTTTCTGTGTTATACCCACATGAGTGTCAGCCATATAATTACTAGAATGTGCTTTCCCAGTGAAGTCGATGTGCTATGACAGGTGGACTAGTAATACTATTTCTACAGTGTCGGGTGCATGGCAATGAGCTCATTCCGTATTACCCCTGTGTAGATTCCATGGAGGTGAAACCCATCATGACCCGGAAGTTAAGGAGGCGGCCCAACGATCCAGTCCCCATTCCAGACAAGCGGAGGAAACCTGCACCTGATATCCTTTACCAGAAGTCCAATCACTCTGCTGTCTTGTCTACAACAGTGTTGATCCATGTTAGGCACTGTCCAGCTTCAAAGAATCTTGTCTTGACCGATAAGTTACATTTAACTTTTTTTCTATTTTCACAAGGGTTAAAACTTACTAGATACAGTTTTTACCCCTTTACAGAAATATACTGCTCAAAAAAATAAAGGGAACACTTAAACAACACATCCTAGATCTGAATGAAAGAAATAATCTTATTAACCTCTTGGGGCTAGGTGGGACGCTAGCGTGCCACCCGTGGTGCACTCCATCAACAGCAGGTGCATTTCAAGAGCGGCAAATTTGAATCCAAATAAATGTCAAAATTCAAATTTTTCAAAAATACAACTATTTTACACCATTTGAAAGATAAACATCTCCTTAATCTAACCACGTTTTACGATTTCAAAAAGGTTTTACGGCGAAAGCATAAATTTAGAGTATGTTAGGACAGTACATTTACAAGAGTTGTGTGTAATGTTTTGTCAAGTCAAAGACAGGGTCACCAAAACCATAAAACCAGCTAAAATGATGCACTAACCTTTTACAATCTCCATCAGATGACACTCCTAGGACATTATGTTAGACAATGCATGCATTTTTAGTTCTATCAAGTTCATATTTATATCCAAAAACAGCGTTTTACTATGGCATTGATGTTGAGGAAATCGTTTCCCTCCAATAACCGGCAGTCAAGTCAGCGTCACTAATTAAAATTAGAAAACATTGGTAAAATATTATATTGTCATTTAAATAATTATAGATTTACATCTCTTGAACGCAATCAACTTGCCAGATTTAAAAATAACCTTACTGGGAAATCACACTTTGCAATAATCTGAGCACTGCGCCCAGAAAAATACGCGTTGCGATACAGACTAGACGTCATGTTGGGGAGATCTAAAATCGAAAATACTATGTAAATAATCCATTACCTTTGATTCTCTTCATCAGATGTCACTTCCAGGTATCACAGGTCCATAACGAATGTAGTTTTGTTCAAAAAAGCTCATCATTTATGTCCAAAAATCTCCGACTCGTTAGCACATGATGTAAGCCAGCTGGACTTCTCGTCATGAACGAGGGGAAAAAATATATTTCCGTTCGTTCAAACATGTCAAACGTTGTATAGCATAAATCATTAGGGCCTTTTTTAACCAGAACATGAATAATATTCAAGGTGGACGAATGCATACTCTTTTATAACGTATTGGAACGAGGGTACCCAACATGAACTCGCGCGCCAGGTGTCTAATGGGACATCATCGTTCCATGGCTCTTGTTCGGTCAGATCTCCCTCCAGAAGACTCAAAACACTTTGTAAAGGCTGGTGACATCTAGTGGAAGCAATAGGAAGTGCCAAAATATTCCTAAGCCCCTGTGTTTTTCAATGGGATAGGTTTAAAGTCAATACAACACATCAGGTATCCACTTCCTGTCAGAAAATGTTTCAGGGTTTTGCCTGCCAAATGAGTTCTGTTATACTCACAGACACCATTCAAACAGTTTTAGAAACTTTAGAGTGTTTTCTATCCATATATAATAAGTATATGCATATTCTAGTTACTGGGTAGGATTAGTAACCAGATTAAATCGGGTACATTTTTTTTATCCAGACGTGCAAATGCTGCCCCCTAGACGCAACAGGTTAAATACTTTTTTCTTTACACAGTTGAATGTGCCGACAACAAAATCACACAAAAAAATCAATGGAAATCCAATTTATCAACCCATGGAGGTCTGGATTTGGAGTCACACTCAAAATTAAAGTGGAAAACCACACTACAGGCTGATCCAACTTTGATGTAATGTCTTTAAAACAAGTCAAAATGAGGCTCAGTAGTGTGTGTGGCCTCCATGTGCCTGTATGACCTCCCTACAAAGCCTGGGCATGCTCCTGATGAGGTGGCGGATGGTCTCCTGAGTGATCTCCTCCCAGACCTGGACTAAAGCATCCGCCAACTCCTGGACAGTCTGTGGTGCAACGTGGCGTTGGTGGATGGAGCGAGACATGATGTCCCAGATGTGCTCAACTGGATTCAGGTCTGAGGAACGGGCGGGCCAGTCCATAGCATCAATGCCTTCCTCTTGCAGGAACTGCTGACACTCCAGCCACATGAGGTCTAGCATTGTCTTGCATTAGGAGGAACCCAGGGCCAACCGCACCAGCATATGGTCTCACAAGGGGTCTGAGGATCTCATCTCGGTACCTAATGGCAGTCAGGCTACCTCTGGCGAGCGCATGGAGGGCTGTGCGGCCCCCCCAAAGAAATGCCACCCCACACATGACTGACCCACTGCCAAACCGGTCATGCTGGAGGATGTTGCAGGCAGCAGAACGTTCTCCACGGCGTCTCCAGACTGTCACGTCTGTCACATGTGCTCAGTGTGAACCTGCTTTCATCTGTGAAGAGCACAGGGCGCCAGTGGCGAATTTGCCAATCTTGGCGTTCTCTGGCAAATGCCAAACGTCCTGCACGGTGTTGGGCTGTAAGCACAACCCCCACCTGTGGACGTAGGGCACTCATACCACCCTCATGGAGTCTGTTTCTGACCGTTTGAGCAGACACATGCACATTTGTGGCCTGCTGGAGGTCATTTTGCAGGGCTCTGGCAGTGCTCCTCCTTGCACAAAGGTGGAGGTAGCGGTCCTGCTGCTGGGTTGTTGCCTTCCTACGGCCTCCTCCGCGTCTCCTGATGTACTGGCCTGTCTCCTGGTAGCGCCTCCATGCTCTGGACACTACGCTGACACACAGCAAACCTTCTTGCCACAGCTCGCATTGATGTGCCATCCTGGATGAGCTGCACTACCTGAGCCACTTGTGTGGGTTGTAGAGTCCGTCTCATGCTACCACTAGAGTGAAAGCACCACCAGCATTCAAAAGTGACCAAAACATCAGCCAGGAAGCATAGGAACTGAGAAGTGGTCTGTGGTCACCACCTGCTGAACCACTCCTTTATTGGGGGTGTCTTGCTAATTGCCTATCATTTCCACCTGTTGTCTATTCCATTTGCACAACAGCATGTGAAATGTATTGTCAATCAGTGTTGCTTCCTAAGTGGACAGTTTGATTTCACAGAAGTGTGATTGACTTGGAGTTACATTGTTGTTTAAGTGTTCCCTTTATTTTTTTGAGCAGTATATATATATATATATATCACACACACACACACAAATTATGATTTGATGGAGACGAGTTGTCCTTAACGATCCACACCTCAGCTGAACTATTTGCTAACCGATGACCAGATCCTGGAAGATCTGCGAATACTGAACAAGCAGCTGAAATCCCCTAAGCGTCCAGGTATTTTACTACTGTTAGGATTGTTTTGTTTCAGTCTAAGTGCCATCGAGCCAAAATGAGGATGAATTAAGTTATTTTACAGGATTTGTGTTCACATTACAAAAACATGTTCATTTTAATATAAATTAAATGTCAAGAACTCCGGGCTGGCAGCATTTTTAGTAAACTAACTATTTACATTGAAATGACGTTTTGTTTTTTCTCACGCCATGTTTCTCCCCCAGTGTCTCCATCGTCTCCAGACCAAATGCCCATCATTCCAATGGAGGCCCCTTCACAGCGCTATGAGGCCCGCATTGAAGAGGGAAAGCTGTACTACGACAAGAGATGGTACATGCACACTATCTTTTTCATTTGGTTGATTAGATCATTTAAAAAAATAAATAAATTTAAACAGCAAAAATGGGGAATTTTGGACTTTTGTCTGCTGTTTTAATAGGATTGGTCTTAGTATAAGATCTACTAAACTGGTTCCCTATAATATAATACTGAGTGTTTTAATTAATGATGCGGTTGACTTTTATTAGTCGCTAGATGGCGCCACAGCCTTATAAATCCTCATGCTCTACTTACTGAAGAATTCTTGGCTTTGCTGATATGTCTGTTTCAAAAACAAGATTCAAGAAATGGTAATCATGTTTGTAGTATGTTTATGGTAACATTCCCTCTGGCCAATAGGTGATGTTTCATATTAACGAATGGGTGGCTGGAATGTTAGCCAGGCAGGCTCATACTTCCTGTCACCATGGAATTACATTACATCGCTATCATGAGGAAGGAACATGGGTTTTGGCATACAGAGTAGTATGCCGTTTGGTGATAGTTCCACAGGCTGACAGAAATGACAGTGTTTGCTTGGATGGGATAATCTGTCCTCTCAGGCCCTTTGGGTAAAGTGTAGCTCTCTGCATAGGACATCACGCACCAATGAATAATTCCTTTTGAAGAGTGGAAAATGTGAAATGTGCTCCTCTGTGATATTAAAAATGTCTTTCCATGACTTTCATGTAGCCTTTGATCAATTCTGAAGTGAGAGAGGGGATCTCAGTTGAGTGAAGTGTTCGCTGCTATCGGTCTTGCTCCCACAGTCTCACCAGACCTAGGCTAAGAAAGGCTGAGGGGAGAGGATGGTGAAGACTCCACAGCCATGGTTGAAACCACATGTATTCTTCTCCTTTCTCCCAGTAATTATGTTTAATCTAATGTGCTTGCTTGAAAGCAAGACAGCTGAAGCAAGCGGACATATTTTCTTCAATAAAGAAAAACCTTTTACTAATTCTGTCTGTTCCAGCTGTCACTCCTTTTCACTTACCTCAGACTCTCTCCTCAGCCACAATCAGACTACCTGGCTTTCGGCCATTTTGTTTCTCTCTCCATTACAGCATTGTCAGATTATCTATTATAACCTTTAAGGGATTGTGTGCTCAAGAGGATATTATCCTATAGGTATAGAAGTCCTTATCTGAGTGGGCTGATTCCTGGGGTGGCAGGTAGCCTAGTGGTTAGAGCGTTGGGCCAGTAACCGAAAGGTTGCTAGATCGAATTCCCAAATTGACAGATTAACAATCTGTCGTTCTGCCCCTGAACAAGGCAGTTATCCCACTGTTCCCCGGTAGGCTGTCATTGAAAATAAGAATTTGTTCTTAACTGACTTGCCTTTAAATAGAAGTAATTCCTCCTCTTACCCCTCACTCAATGGCAGATAACAGGATAAATAATACTAAATGAGCTACATGTAATATTTTCTAGGTCATGGTTTCAAAAGGACAGTGTTTAGAAATTCCTGAAATTCCTACAGACTGCAATTTAAGATAATTATCATAAACAACCAAGCATTCATTTTCCAGGATGTGAGAAAGTTTTGTGTTGCTAATGTTTTGTGCTATTTGTATTTTTTTTTCTTATCTCATGGCGTCCCCATCAGGTATCATAAGAGCCAGGCCATCCACCTGGAGTCCAAGGAGAACACTAAGATCAGCTGTGTCATCAGCTCAGTGGGAACAAACGAGGTGGGTTTCAGTTCTCCATTTCCACAGCTACACAGCTCTATGCTTGTACCACTTAAATCCATTATATATTAGAGGGAGTATAGAGTTATGGTGGTCTTAGTCTGTCCAAAGTGTAGTGTAAGTATGGTGTATTTTATTTAATCAGGCAATTCAATTAAGAACAAATTGTTATTTACAAGATGGCCTGGCAAAAGGCCTCCTGTTGGGACAGGCTAAAAATGAAATGACAAAACAGAACAGACAGCAGCATACATACAACAGCAAACTGTCTGAAGTAAAACAACATGCTTCCTTACATAAGGCAATGCAAACTAGTGACATGGGGTGACAACCAGGAACAACTACATGTCTCAACAACCTGTTAATCTATTTGTCCTTTGAACTCCTCCAGGGACAATAGGTTCTGGAGTTTTAGGCTGGCTTGGAGGGAATTCCAACACCAGGGGGCTGAGTAATGAAAATACAATTTTTTCCATGCTCTGTTCCAATTTTTGGAACTCTTAGCATAAAACAAGATTGAGACCTGAGCTAGAAGAGGATAGAAAAAAAAGTCGTTTTCCTAAAATGGCCTGATAAATGTTTAATATAGTATATAAATTGTGGAATGTTATTTTGATATGTTCTGGAACTCCTGATATGATGAGCACCATGCCTTATTATATAGAGGCTCTTTTGTAAATGACCATAATGAGTCCTATTGGTTGGGTTTCCCCTCAGATCTGGGTGAGGAAGACCAGCGACAGCACCAAGATGAGGATATACCTGGGACAGCTACAAAGAGGAGCGTTTATCATCCGACGACGGTCGGCAGCGTAGAAACGACACCCTTCCCACTCTCTCATCCAGCCATTCCTTCTTGGTCCTTTCATTTTGTACATGCAGTATGTTGCTCCCCCCTTCCCACATGTGGCTCCCTCATCGTCCCTACTGTGTGCTTGAGGAAGTCTTCTCAATGACTTCCTGGTGTTTCAATCAATCAGGACCACAGGAGGGGAAGAACGATGCATTCTGTCAGTTTGTCTTCTTAGCCATCACCAAGCACACGTGGAAGCCTTTCTCCTTGCAAGTTTTGGCTCAAATAGCCCTTTAGGCAGTTGAGTAGACGTGGAATGACTGAATAGCCTTGGTATAGCAAATGTTGTCATAGCTACACTATGCCTTGTCATAGGCTTAGTGAAATGATTTCCATTTTGCTTACGCCATCCAATGCTCTCAGATCTACACAAGTGCTTAGGGGCTGAAGGTCGGTGTTTGGATTGGTCTTCCTTTATATACCTAACATGGTTTTGTAACAGTTTCAGTCAGCTGTGCCACTCAGCATAAATCACATATCTTCTTTTCTTCATCTTGACATAGTTTTTTTCTGCATCTGGTCAATTAACATTTGATATTTTTTTTTCAGAATATATTGGATAGACTTTTTAAGTTTTTAATTTTGTATCTGTATTCTTGACATTAAATGAGTTCAGTTAGACCGAAATGTTGAATACATCTGACGTGTCTAATCTGGTTTTGCACGTGGGAGGAAGATGAACGTTAACCATTTTTATATTTGTTGGCTTCTTGTGCGTTTCATTTATTAAATATGTTACTGCCTTTTGTCAGTTACAGTGTAAGATGCCTAGCCACCATTTATCTAGCTTTCGGTGCCACTCTTACCAACGGGTCCCCCCCCCACCTGCGCCGTACCGTGGCCAACGAGCCCCCCCCCACCTGCGCCGTACCGTGGCCAACGAGCCCCCCCCCCCCCCACCAGCGCCGTAACGTGGCCAACGAGCCCCCCCCCCACCAGCGCCGTAACGTGGCCAACGAGCCCCCCCCCCACCAGCGCCGTAACGTGGCCAACGAGCCCCCCCCCCCACCAGCGCCGTAACGTGGCCAACGAGCCCCCCCCCCCATCTGCGCCGTACCGTGGCCAACGAGCCCCCCCCCCCCACCAGCGCCGTACCGTGGCCAACGAGCCCCCCCCCCCCACCAGCGCCGTACCGTGGCCAACGAGCCCCCCCCCCCCACCAGCGCCGTAACGTGGCCAACGAGCCCCCCCCCCACCAGCGCCGTAACGTGGCCAACGAGCCCCCCCCCACCAGCGCCGTAACGTGGCCAACGAGCCCCCCCCCCACCAGCGCCGTAACGTGGCCAACGAGCCCCCCCCCCCCACCAGCGCCGTAACGTGGCCAACGAGCCCCCCCCCCACCAGCGCCGTAACGTGGCCAACGAGCCCCCCCCCCACCAGCGCCGTAACGTGGCCAACGAGCCCCCCCCCCACCAGCGCCGTAACGTGGCCAACGAGCCCCCCCCCCCACCAGCGCCGTAACGTGGCCAACGAGCCCCCCCCCCACCAGCGCCGTAACGTGGCCAACGAGCCCCCCCCCCCACCAGCGCCGTAACGTGGCCAACGAGCCCCCCCCCCCACCAGCGCCGTAACGTGGCCAACGAGCCCCCCCCCCCACCAGCGCCGTAACGTGGCCAACGAGCCCCCCCCCCCACCAGCGCCGTAACGTGGCCAACGAGCCCCCCCCCCCACCAGCGCCTAACGTGGCCAACGAGCCCCCCCCCCCACCAGCGCCTAACGTGGCCAACGAGCCCCCCCCCCCACCAGCGCCTAACGTGGCCAACGAGCCCCCCCCCCACCAGCGCCTAACGTGGCCAACGAGCCCACCACCCCCGCCTAACGTGGCCAACGAGCCCACCACCCCCGCCTAACGTGGCCAACGAGCCCACCACCCCCGCCTAACGTGGCCAACGAGCCCACCACCCCCGCCTAACGTGGCCAACGAGCCCACCACCCCCGCCTAACGTGGCCAACGAGCCCACCACCCCCGCCTAACGTGGCCAACGAGCCCACCACCCCCGCCTAACGTGGCCAACGAGCCCACCACCCCCGCCTAACGTGGCCAACGAGCCCACCACCCCCGCCTAACGTGGCCAACGAGCCCACCACCCCCGCCTAACGTGGCCAACGAGCCCACCACCCCCGCCTAACGTGGCCAACGAGCCCACCACCCCCGCCTAACGTGGCCAACGAGCCCACCACCCCCGCCTAACGTGGCCAACGAGCCCACCACCCCCGCCTAACGTGGCCAACGAGCCCACCACCCCCGCCTAACGTGGCCAACGAGCCCACCACCCCCGCCTAACGTGGCCAACGAGCCCACCACCCCCGCCTAACGTGGCCAACGAGCCCACCACCCCCGCCTAACGTGGCCAACGAGCCCACCACCCCCGCCTAACGTGGCCAACGAGCCCACCACCCCCGCCTAACGTGGCCAACGAGCCCCCCACCCCCGCCTAACGTGGCCAACGAGCCCCCCACCCCCGCCTAACGTGGCCAACGAGCCCCCCACCCCCGCCTAACGTGGCCAACGAGCCCCCCACCCCCGCCTAACGTGGCCAACGAGCCCCCCACCCCCGCCTAACGTGGCCAACGAGCCCCCCACCCCCGCCTAACGTGGCCAACGAGCCCCCCACCCCCGCCTAACGTGGCCAACGAGCCCCCCACCCCCGCCTAACGTGGCCAACGAGCCCCCCACCCCCGCCTAACGTGGCCAACGAGCCCCCCACCCCCGCCTAACGTGGCCAACGAGCCCCCCACCCCCGCCTAACGTGGCCAACGAGCCCCCCACCCCCGCCTAACGTGGCCAACGAGCCCCCCACCCCCGCCTAACGTGGCCAACGAGCCCCCCACCCCCCCCGCCTAACGTGGCCAACGAGCCCCCCACCCCCCCCGCCTAACGTGGCCAACGAGCCCCCCACCCCCCCGCCTAACGTGGCCAACGAGCCCCCCACCCCCCCCCGCCTAACGTGGCCAACGAGCCCCCCACCACCCCCCGTAACGTGGCCAACGAGGCCCCCACCCACCCGCGCCGTAACGTGGCCAACGAGGCCCCCCCCCCCCACCCGCGCCGTAACGTGGCTACCCTCTCACCTACCTCTCTACCAATGTCACACTGGATCATTTGGCCCTGCACATTTGTCTCCCCTTGCCAGGCGCGATATACGTGTTTACTGCCTTTTTGTCTAGTGTCTCTGTCAATCCCCTCAGCTGAACTGAACCCCATAAGAGGTTACAGTTTGCCTCACTTAATGACACAGGCTGTCAAGGAACGCCAATTACTGTGTTGCTGCTCGGCACTAAATGCAAGGCTCTGACGTTTGTGGAAGCCCCAATATGATCAGATGATTGGCTACAGGATCATTTTAAAGCCAGGACTAATGTCTCCTTGGTTTTAACCCAGGATTGACCTCTGCTTGTTGATTGTAGTGATGCTAATGGCATTGGTTGACATGTTCACAGTAATGATGCCAGTCAGCGCTTCTAGATGGGTCTAGCTCTCTCTGCATCATCAGTCACAGGTCTAACTACTGTAGGTGTGTGTCTTCATCATCAGGCACAGGTCCGCATCATCAGTCACAGGTCTAACTACTGTAGGTGTCTGCAGCATCGGTCTCAAATCTTACTATCATGTCTGCTTTCCAGACCAGGCCATTTTAATTGATCCTTTATAATCAATCATCTCTATGAGTTGTAGATATTTCAGAGCAAAGATGTTTTTTTTTGACTGAGCAGGAGTGTGAATACAGCCGTTCCACTGCAGTGTTACTGACGTCATCCATTCTTCTCTCTCCTGTATTTACCTGTTTCTCATCCTCTCACAGTATAAGTGCTGGATCAGCTCTCTCCCTGTCTTATTCATTATGAGCTTAAAGGCAAAACTGATCTTAGATCAGCACTCCTACTCTGAGACACTTTGTTAATATAGAGCTCTCCACCACAGAGCTCCTCATACCAGAGTGATGTCATCGACACTGACCGTGTCCCAAATGGTACCCTATTCCCTTTATAGTGCACTTATTTTAACCAGAGCCCTATGGCCCCTGGTCAAAAGTAGTGCACTATCAAGGGAAGAGGGTGCCATTTGGGATACAACCCATGTTGCACTCTCTAATAATATTCACCTCTTAGTAAGCATCCCACTCCACATGCTCTCTCCTTTCCTCCATCTTAAACACCTTTCCAGTCAGATCTGGGTGTGTAAATGTCTGATAGTCTTGCCGCTATCCGGGATTAAGCCCTCCCACCACCCTGCTGCTAACACACACGCCTGGCTCATAGGGAGACAATAGCCAATAGACATGGTTGAAGTCAGTATAATCAGCTGAGAGGACACTGCAGTGTGAAGTCAACATGTCTAGAAGCAGGAGGGGTTTGATGTTCTATTAATTAACGATGTATAGCCAAGGGTTGTGTGTGTCAGCTGGGGGGAATACTCACTGGAGTCATTCTGCCGTGTGGTTATTGCTTGTGTGCATAAAGGCCCACCCAGGGCATCAATAAAATCCACCAGCTCCACCCCCAACCCCCCCCCCCAAGCAACCTCTTCCTGTGCTTTCTTCCTCTTTAAACGGCATTGGCTCCACCCTGTGTGTGTTCAGCACATCAATACATGTTGGCAGCCATAAAGCTGCTTCTTGCTCAAAGCTATCTGTTGGGACAGGTATTCCCAAATTGGGGTACGCGCAATGCCGTTGGTGGTACAACTAATTTTAAACCGGATTCACATTTTAATAAAAAAAAATTAAATCTGTTTATTTTCCGAAAAGGCCAAACATTTGGGTGAATTTCTCTCTCGCCTGAGTAGCCTCGTTTAACTGCCAAAAATACAAGTAAATCATCTAGTGTTAAGTGAAATATCAACACAATGTCAAATACAGGTAGCCTAGTTAAATAATTAACATCCAATCACATTAACTGTTACTCTCTCGCGGGAATTCCACCAATTCCACCGCATGTTGCCAAACGTAGCTGCTGCTCATTCTGTTCCCTCGAAAATTGATAAATGGTTAAAAAACTAAGGCCTGAGTCCATAGAGACACATACCAGCTCTACTGGTAGTACTGCTACTACCAGCAGTACTACACCTGCACCTGTCGACGACACAAGTTGTTCTACTTACACGAGCATATCCAGTGCTGGTATCAGTAATTGTAAATTTGTTGTTAGCCCAGCTAATATGGACACTTGCAGTTGTGAATCTGATGCAGCCGAAGAGCTACTGCCCCCTTACCCGGGAAAGCACCGAACAACAGACAGGGATGTTGGACCATCGGACAGGTGCAAATATGATGAGAACTACATTGATTTGGTGTTCACTTATATTAGGAGTAGTGCCTTTCCTCAGCCACAGTGGGTTATAGTACTATTGCACATATCTCACAACTCAATGAAACCTTCACTCTTGCGCAGACATTTAGAAACAAAACATGCCAATTTGAAAAATAAGCCACGAGAATGAAGACGACTTTTGAGTAGTAAGGCATGTATAAAAGCAACAGATACCATTAATAAGAAGGGTCTAGAAGCATCTAATATGGTGAGTTACCGAGTGGCTAGGACAGGCAAGCCCCATACTATTATGGAGGACTTCATTCTTCCTGCTGCTGCGGATATGGCTGGGACAAATGGCCAAAAAAACCCTGTTATATGTCCGTTACTTTTATGGGGGGGTCAATTAAGGAAGACATCCTCTTCTGGAAACCAGGACAACAGCAGAGGATATTTTTTAAGTACTGGGCAGCTTTGTGACATTAAATGGACTTTGGTGGTCAAGATGTGTTTATCTGTACTGATGGCGCAAAAGCCATGACAGGGAGACATAGTGGAGTGGTAACGCGCGTGCAAGCAGTTGCTCCCGACGCCACTTGGGTGCACTGCAGCATCCACCGAGAGGCTCTTGCTGCCAAGGGAATGCCTGACAGCTTGAAAGACGCTTTGGACACTACAGTTAAAATGGTTAACTTTGTTAAAGCAAGGCCCATGAACTCTCGTGTATTTTCTGCACTATGTAATGATATGGGCAGTGACCATGTAACGCTTTTACAACATACGCTGGTTATTGGCACGTTTTTTTGTTGTTGTTGAGACGAGCTTAAAGTTTTCTTTACTGACCATAATTTTCACTTGTCTGACCGCTTGCATGATGACGAGTTTCTCACACGACTGGCCTATCTGGGTGATGTTTTTTCTCACCTGAATGATCTGAATCTAGGATTACAGGGACTCTCTGCAACTATATTCAATGTGCGCGACAAAATTGAGACTATGATTAAAAAGTTGGAGCTCTTCTCTGTCTGCATTACCACGGACAACACACAG
This sequence comes from Salmo salar, assembly GCF_965601325.2. Lineage (NCBI taxonomy): Eukaryota > Metazoa > Chordata > Actinopteri > Salmoniformes > Salmonidae > Salmo > Salmo salar. The sequence continues at coordinate 3,973,126 of NC_138310.1, forward strand.
GTCCTTCCCTCATTGTATGATTTTTTTTGTGTGCAAATGAGCTTACGGACAATGTGATTGTGATATAAAATGTGATATAGTGAAGCACCTGAGTGAGTTGGGTGCGTAATTATGCAGGTACTTTCCCGAAACGGATGACACAAACAACTGGATTTGTTATCCCTTTCATGCCCTGCCTCCAGTCCACTTACCGATATCTGAACAAGAGAGCCTCATCGAAATTGCAACAAGCGGTTCTGTGAACATTTAATCAGAAGCCACTGCCATATTTCTGGATTGGGCTGCGCTCAGATTCTTGTTTTAGCAGATCGCGCTGTTAAGACACTGATGCCCTTTGCAACCACATACCTACAGTATGTGTGAGTGGGTTCTCGGCCCTTACTAGCATGAAAACTAAATACAGGCACAGATTGTGTGTGGAAAATGATTTAAGACTGAGACTCTCTCTAATACAACCCAACATTGCAGAGTTATGTGCATCCTTTCAAGCACACCCTTCTCATTAACCTGCGGTGAGTTAGTCACAATCTTTGATGAACAAATAAACTTTTATATGTAAGATGGTTAAATAAAGAGCAAAATGATTTATTATTATATGTGCCCTGGTCCTATAAGAGCTCTTTGTCACTTCCCACGAGCCGGGTTGTGACAAAAACTCACACTCATTCTTGAGTTTAATAAATGTATCGTATAGTGTGTGTGGCAAATGATGGCAAAAAACAACATTTGAAAGTGCGCTGACCCTGGTGCTAGAGGGGATACACAGCTGGAGGTTGAATGTTTGATGGGGTACAGGACTATAAAAAGTTTGGGAACCACTGTGTTGGGAGATGTCTGGCAGGACTAAAGCTGCTTCTTGCGCAGTACTATCTGTTGAGAGATGTCAATCAGACCTAAAGCTGCTTCTTGCGCAGTACTATCTGTTGAGAGATGTCAATCGGACCTAAAGCTTGTTTTTGCTCAGCGCTATCTGTTGAGAGATGTGTGGGATACAGCTAGACTTAGATAGGAAGTACTAGTTTTGCTCCACTTCATATTTCTCTTGCAGCCTCTACTCACTCTAGTTTGGAGTGGAGGAGGGTTGGGTTTGGTGCTTACTTTATGTAGACTGAAAAACATAAAATCAACATGTAAAGAAGTTTTCTATATGCACAAAAAGCTTATTTCACTCATATTTTATGCACAAATATGTTTACATCGCTGTTATTGAGCATTTCTCATTTGCCAATATAATCCATCAACCTGACAGGTGTGGCATATCAAGAAGCTGATTAAACAGCATGATCATTACACAGGTGCACCTTGTGCTGGGGACAATAAAACTCTAAAATGTGAAGTTTTGTCACACAACACAATGCCACAGGTGTCTCAAGTTTTGAGGCAGCATGCAATTGGCATGCTGACTGCAGGAATGTCCACCAGAGTTGTTGGCAGGGTATTAAATAATAATTTCTCTACTCTAAGCTGCCTCCAACTTCGTTTTAGAGAATTTGGCAGTACGTCCAACCAGCCTCACAACCAGAGACCACGTGTAACCACGCCAGTCCAGGACCTCCACATCTGGCTTCTTCACCTGTGGGTGGCTGAGGAGTATTTCTAGTGAAACTGCCTATTTCTATTTTAACTGCCTATGCCCTCCCCGGCCCACCCATGGTTGCTTTTCTGGCCAGTCACGTGAAATCCATAGATAAGGGCCTAATGCATTTCTTTCAATTGACTGATTTCCTTATATGTACTGTAACTCAGTAAAGTCTTAGAAATTGTTGTGTTTATATTTTTGTTCAGTGTGTTTAAGATCTCTGTCTGTAGGACATTAATATTTTACATCACCTTTTGCCTTTGTGTGGGTGGCACAGAAATAACTTTGTTAAACAAAATCAGTAACTGCGTTAGATTAATTGAATTGAATGGAGTATTTTTTTTCCAGAAGGAACTTTGATTGTGGCAAATCATGCAGCTTGTTCCATTTTAGTGTTGAGTGCTGCTGATGAACAATAGTATAATGTTGACACTTAATGATTTCTGTGTAAACAAACCGCTTGAAAACGATCCTTTATTATCTACCTTGTCATGCCTTGCCTTGTCTAGTCACTGACACTGAGCAGAACCCCATATAGCCTAGTCACTGACACCTAGCAGAACCCCATGTAGCCTAGTCACTGACACCTAGCAGAACCCCATGTAGCCTAGTCACTGACACTGAGAAGAACTCCATGTAGCCTAGTCACTGACACTGAGCAGAACCCCATGTAGCCTAGTCACTGACACTGAGCAGAACCCCATGTGGCCTAGTCACTGACACTGAGCAGAACCCCATGTGGCCTAGTCACTGACACTGAGCAGAACCCCATGTGGCCTAGTCACTGACACTGAGCAGAACCCCATGTGGCCTAGTCACTGACACTGAGCAGAACCCCATGTGGCCTAGTCACTGACACTGAGCAGAACCCCATGTGGTCTAGTCACTGACACTGAGCAGAACCCCATGTGGTCTAGTCACTGACACTGAGCAGAACCCCATGTGGCCTAGTCACTGACACTGAGCAGAACCCCATGTAGCCTAGTCACTGACACTGAGCAAAACCCCATGTAGCCTAGTCACTGACACTGAGCAGAACCCCATGTAGCCTAGTCACTGACACTGAGCAGAACCCCATGTAGCCTAGTCACTGACACTGAGCAGAACCCCATGTAGCCTAGTCACTGACACTGAGCAGAACCCCATGTAGCCTAGTCACTGACACTGAGCGGGAACCCCATGTAGCCTAGTCACTGACACTGAGCAGAACCCCATGTAGCCTAGTCACTGACACAGCAGAACCCCATGTAGCCTAGTCACTGACACTGAGCAGAACCCCATGTAGCCTAGTGACTGACACAGCAGAACCCCATGTGGTCTAGTCACTGACACTGAGCAGAACCCCATGTAGCCTAGTCACTGACACTGAGCAGAACCCCATGTAGCCTAGTCACTGACACAGCAGAACCCCATGTAGCCTAGTCACTGACACTGAGCAGAACCCCATGTAGCCTAGTGACTGACACAGCAGAACCCCATGTGGTCTAGTCACTGACACTGAGCAGAACCCCTTTGTAACACACGGTACAAAATCATTCCCTGCATCCTTGACAGACCAATGAACATAGCACTTGTCATTTGCGGTGGCTGATTTTCCCCTCCAATGATTTTCCTGCTCAGCACGAGTGAACTGCTTCCCAAATGGCACTCTATTCCCTCGGCCGTGCACTACTTTTGATCAAGGATCATAGTGCACTACTTTTAACCAGAGTCCTATGTTGGGAATAGGGAGCCATTTGGGAAGCAGATTTCTGTCTGTGAATCACAAGGTCCTTGGTTGTTCTTGTGCAACAAGCAAATGTCATGGAGGGAAACTTTTGTTCTGAGTGTTTTGTGCTTTGAGCTTTGTTTGTGCTGCCATGTGTGTTGTTCACTGCTGGTAGACCGGTCTATAGATACCTGCTGATAAAAATAAGTTACAAAGCAGCACCAATTCAGCTGTCACTAAAAGTAAAACACAATGTCTGGTAGCAACTGAAGAAATCACAGTGCTCTGTCTGTGTCATCAAACCAAAAAGATAAAACCTTGATGAAAGTAAAATAAACAACAGGTTGTTGTTAGAAGTGTCTGATTCAAATAATCTGTGGTATTTATGCAACAAACTTTTTTGTACATTTGACTGATAGAGAGATAAAGGGAAAGAACAACAGAGAGAAAGAATGACAGAGAGAGAGAGGGAGAACGACAGAGAGGGAGAACGACAAAGGGAGAACGAGAGAGGGAGAACGACAGAGATGAGAGAGAACGACAGAGATGAGAGAGAACGACAGAGATGAGAGAGAACGACAGAGATGACAGAGAGAGAGAGAACGACAGAGAGAACGACAGCGAGAGAGAGAACGACAGCGAGAGAGAGAGACATGTTTTTGTGTTATTGGGGCTAATCCGAGTTCAACCCTGCTGTTGAAGCTGTTGTTTTTTCCATCCAGGGCTAAATCAAAGAGAATCGTTGATCATTAGCTTCAGACATCGTCTAGTTTTAGCTCTACAGAGCACCATTTTGATATTTGATATTTTATTAGGATCCCCATTAGCTGTTGCAAAACCAGCAGCTACTCTTCCTGGGGTCCACAGAAAACATGAAACATGACATAATACAGAACATTAATAGACAAGAACATCTCAAGGACAGAACTACATCATTACAAAAAGGCACACGTAGCCTACGTATCAATACATACACACAAACTATGTCTTGCACCTTGTCTCCACTTCCACAGCACAGCAAAAATATATGTAGTGTTTTCACACTCAGTATATATTTGAGATTCGTAAAAAAATAAAAAGTATTTTTATCTATCAACATCAAAAGTACTTACTACAATAAGACTAAGTGGTCATATGGTCATGAATGAACATTGAACAAATGATGTGACTCCAACCAAGGGTGTCATGCATCCCAAAAAATCTGAGGGGGCACAAAGTACCAGAGGATGGCTGGTGGGTATTCTGGAGGGGGCTAGGCCTCGACCATAAATTCGAGAATTTAGCATTTTTCAAACACCTTGTTCCTGCAATAGAGCCATAATCATAATTAATATATATATATATATTGTGGCAAACCTCTTCAAAGTTAGGAGCGTTTGTCACAAATTAAGTGGGAAACTGTCACCAAAGTCAGCCCAGAATGAAAGTTCTTTCGAACATGACAGTACCTGTGTGTTTGTTTCACTGTCCTGGTCCACCCAGGCCGCAGGTAAGGTCAAGGATAGCAGGGTTCGGTACACAAATCTGGTTCTCGGTAGGTCCAGGTCTAAACGCCAACAGGTAAGTCCAAAACAGTCCAGCTCGTACACGGTAAATCCAGCCAATGTAGATTGTCTCTTTCTCTATGGTTCATAGATCCTTCCCGCCCTCTCTCTCTCTCTCTTCCTGGTTTTTCTTGACCTTTTATCTGTGGGTCGGCTTCACCTTCTGAGGGTTCCCCTTGCGTCTGGGAATTGTAGTTTTGGCAGTCGGCCATTTTGTGATCTGTAGTTCTGATCGGGGTGGCCATTTTAGTGATCGGGCAGAGCCCGTTTATTAGTTCTGCCTTCACATATCTGCCATTCATCACTCGACCCCCTTCTTTGCCACAATATATATATATATATATATAATATATCACCTTTATTTAACCAGGTAAGCTAGTTGAGAACAATTTCTCATTTACAACTGCGACCTGGCCAAGATAAAGGAAAGCAGTGCCACAGAAACAACAACATAGAGTTACACATGGAATAAACAAGCGTACAGTCAATAACACAATAGAAAAAAAGAAAGTCTATATACAGTGTGTGCAAATGGCATGAGGAGGTAAGGCAATAAATAGGCCATAGTAGTAAAGTAATTACAATTTAGCAGATTAACACTGGAGTGATAGAGGAGCAGATGATGATGAGCAGATGATGGTGTGTAAGTAGTGATACTGGTGTGCAAAAGAGCAGCAAAGTAAATAAAAACAATATGGGGATGAGGTAGGTAGATTGGGTGGGTTATTTACAGATGGACTATGTACAGCTGCAGCGATCGGTTAGTTGCTCAGATAGCCGATGTTTAAAGTTAGTGAGGGAAATGTAAGTCTCCAGCTTCAGCGATTTTTGAAATTCGTTCCAGTCACTGGCAGCAGAGAACTGGAAAGAAAGGCGGCCAAAGGAGGAGTTGGCTTTGGGGATGACCAGTGAGATATACCTGCTGGAGCACGTGCTACGGGTAGGTGTTGTTATCGTGACCAGAGAGCTGAGATAAGGCGGAGCTTTACCTAGAAAAGACTTATAGATGACCTGGAGCCAGTGCGTTTGGCAACGAATATGAAGGGCCAGCCGACTAGAGCATACAGGTCGCAGTGGTGGGTGACACAACGGATGGCACTGTGATAGACTACATCCAATTTGCTGAGTAGAGTGTTGGAGGCTATTTTGTAAATTACATCGCCTAAGTCAAGGATCGGTAGGATAGTCAGTTTTACGAAGGTATGTTTGTCAGCATGAGTGAAGGATGCTTTGTTGCGAAATAGGAAGCCGATTCTAGATTTAATTTTGGATTGAAGATGCTTAGTGTGAGTCTGGAAGGAGAGTTTAAAGTCTAACCAGACACCTAGGTATTTGTAGTTGTCTACATATTCTAAGTCAGAACCGTCAAGAGTAGTGATGCTAGATGGGCAGGCGGGTGCGGGCTGCGATTGGTTGAAGAGCATGCACTTAGTTTTAATTGCATTTAAGAGCAGTTGGAGGCCACGGAAGGAGTGTTGAATGGCATTGAAGCTCATCTGGAGGTTTGTTAACACAGTGTGCAAAGAGGGGCCAGAATTATACGTCTGCGTGGAGGTGAATCAGAGAATCACCAGCAGCAAGAGCGACATCATTGATGTATACAGAGAAAAGAGTCGGCCTGAGAATTGAACCCTGTAGCACCCCCATAGAGGGTCTAGATTGTCTAGCCCAGCTGATTTGTAGGTGTCCAGATTTTGCAGCTCTTTCAGAACATCAGCTATCTGGATTTGGGTGAAGGAGAAATGGCGGAGGCTTGGGCAAGTTGCTGTGGGGGGTGCAGAGCTGTTGACCGGGGTAGGGGTAGCCAGGTGAAAGCATTGCCAGCCGTAGAAAAATGCTTATTGAAATTTTCGATTATCATAGATTTATCGGTGGTGACAGTGTTTCCTAGCCTCAGTGCAGTGGGCAGCTGGGAGGAGGTGCTCTTATTCTCCATGGACTTTACATTCTTGAGCTGTCTGTATCCTCCTGACTGATAGTTCTTTTGTTAAAGGAACCAAATATTCTGGACATGTAGTTATTGCCTGCTTTTCTAAAGTCTAGCAGACTTGCAAGTAGGCATAACAACTAAGATACACTACATTACCAAAAGTATGTGGACACCTGCTCGTCAAACATCCCATTCCAAAATCATGGGCATTAATATGAAGTTTGTCCCCCGTTTGCTGCTATAACAGCCTCCACTCTTCTGGGAAGATGTTGGAACATTGCTGCTGGAACTTGCTTCCATTCAGCCACAAGAGCATTAGTGAGGTCAGGCACTGATGTTGGGCGATTCGGCCTGGCTCGCAGTCGGAGTTCCAATTCATCATAAAGGTGTTCGATGGGGTTGAGGTCAGGGCTCTGTGCAGGCCAGTCAAGTTCTTCCACACTGATCTCGAAAAAACTATTCTGTATGGGCCTCGCTTTGTGGACAAGGGCATTGTCATGCTGAAACAAGGGCCTTCCCCAAACTGTTGCCACAAAGTTGGAAGCACAGAATCGTCTAGAATGTCATTGTCTGATGCATCATTAAGATATCGCTTCACTGGAACTAAGGGGCTAGTCCCCACACCATGAAAAACATCCCCAGACCATTATTCCTCCTCCACCAAACTTTACAGTAGGCACTATGCATTTGGGCAGGTAGCGTTCTCCTGGCATCCGTCAAACCCAGATCACTCTGTCGGACTGCCAGATGGTGAAGCGTGATTCATCACTCCAGAGAATGTGTTTCCACTGCTGCAGAGTCCAATGGCAGCAAGCTTTACACCACTCTAGCTGTTGCTTGGATTTGCGTATGGTGATCTTAGGCTTGTGTGCGGCTGCTCAGGCATGGAAACCCATTTCATGAAGTTCCCACCCAATTTGTTTTGTGCTGACGTTGTTTTTAGAGGAATTTTGGAACTCGGGAGTGAGTGTTGCAACTGAGGACAGACGATTTTTGCGTGCTACGTGCTTCAGCAATCGGCAGTCCTGTTCTGTGAGCTTGTGTGGCCTACCACTTTGTGGTTATGGAGATTGCATGGCCGTGTGCTCAATTTTATACACCTGTCAACGGTGTGAGAGAGTTCACACTTGGTTGCTTGGCAGCAAAATAGAATGTTGGTGCTTGTATTATCATATTCTCTGATTGTCTTCTGCATACAGCATATAATTGTAGAACGTTCTGTCACGGTGCTGTGTGTGACATGTTTGCCTTTCAGAGTGGTTCAATTCGAAATGGAAAATTTGTCGTTTCAAGGTAAGCACTTTTCTTTTTTGAAAGCTGTTGTAAAATGTATGCATGACGAGCATATTTATAGCTATTAGTATGTAACTATTATTTAGTCTTCATACTTTCTTCACTCTTCTTAAACAGTGTATGAATTGGCCAGGATATCTAGTTTTCCTCCACTCAGATCTAATAAGGACCAGGAGTTTTTCCGACTCAGAAAATCTCCTGGCCATAGACATACTGCATATTGCACTGCACTAAGTTTCAGAGCATGCAGCTTTCAGAAGTAACCTTGGCAACAACTTTGAGCCCTGTTGGAGAAAGTGAGATCACTATTTCCCTGATAAGATTTGATCTGATAAGACAGGGAGGGATATCTGGACAGCTATCTCGACGGGTCGTGCGGACCCCTGTGCGCCCCTGTGGAATCAGAATAGCAACTCTGTTCCTCACCTTAGCCCTCGGTGGCCACGTCTCAGCTTACTGCACATATTAGTCAGTAAGGCCAGTGGGCAGTAAGGCCAGTGGGCAGTAAGGCCAGTGGGCAGTAAGGCCAGTGGGCAGTAGTTCCAGTGGGCAGTAAGGCCAGTGGGCAGTAAGGCCAGTGGGCAGTAAGGCCAGGGGGCAGTAGGCCCAGTGGGCAGTAAGGCCAGGGGGCAGTAGTTCCAGGGGGCAGTAGTTCCAGGGGGTAAGGCCAGGGGGCAGTAGTTCCAGGGGGCAGTAAGGCCAGGGGGCAGTAGTTCCAGGGGGCAGTAAGGCCAGAGGGCAGTAGTTCCAGGAGGCAGTAGTTCCAGGAGGCAGTAGGTCCAGTGGGCAGTAAGGCCAGGGGGCAGTAAGGCCAGGGGGCAGTAAGGCCAGGGGGCAGTAGTTCCAGGAGGCAGTAGGTCCAGTGGGCAGTAAGGCCAGGGGGCAGTAGGTCCAGTGGGCAGTAAGGCCAGGGGGAAGTAGTTCCAGGGGGCAGTAAGGCCAGGGGGCAGTAGTTCCAGGGGGCAGTAGGTCCAGTGGGCAGTAAGGCCAGGGGGCAGTAGTTCCAGGGGGTAGTAAGGCCAGGGGGCAGTAAGGCCAGTGGGCAGTAAGGCCAGGGGGCAGTAGGTCCAGTGGGCAGTAAGGCCAGGGGGCAGTAGTTCCAGGGGGCAGTAGTTCCAGGGGGCAGTAGTTCCAGGGGGCAGTAAGGCCAGGGGGCAGTAGGTCCAGTGGGCAGTAAGGCCAGAGGGCAGTAGTTCCAGGGGGCAGACTGTCTTAGAGACAGGGTTGAGGGATGACACAAGCAGACTATCATAGAGACAGGGTTGAGGGATGGGTGTTAGGTGGGTACCATATGGCTCAGATGTCTTCGATGACAGTATAACTGAGTCATCAGTTTGAATGAGCTCATACAACACACACACACACACAATAGCAGCACTGCAGGAACCACAGGGCTCTTCAGGGGCTCTTCAGGGCTCTTCGGGGCTCTTCAGTAAGACCTCTCTCTTCTAGAAGACAGATGAGGTCTGGCCTTTTGGGAGTTAGACAGACAAGACAGGCAGTCAGGACAGACAGACAGGCAGGCTGACAGGACAGACAGACAGACAGGACATCTGCCCTCTTCTTTCTGAACTCTTCCAGAGTAGAGAATTTCAATCACAAGCCAGTTTTTATATGTATTGAAAAAATATCAGTTCATATAAGAAAATGACTGATCAGGGGTGATGGTCCCTTGGTGGACCTGAGAGGGTATAGGCCAACCCACTTGGCAGCCAGGCACACCCACTGGGGAGCCAGGCCCAGCCAATCATAATGCGTTTTTCCCCACAAAAGGGATTTATTACAGACAGAAATACTCCTCAGTACCCCACACCCCCCTCAGACGATCCCACAGGTGAAGAAGCCGGATGTGGAGGTCCTGGGCTGGTGTGGTTACACATGGTCTGCGGCTGTGAGGCTGGTTGGACGTACTGTCAAATTCTCTAAAACGACGTTGGAGGCAATTTATGTAGAGAAATGAAAATTCAATTAACTGGCAATAGCTCTGGTGGAAATTCCTGCAGTCAACATGCCACTTGCATGCTCCCTCCAAGCCTGAGACATCTGTGGCATTGTGTTGTGTGAGAAAACTGCACATTTTTAAGTGGCCTTTAATTGTCCCCAGCACAAGGTGCACCTGTGTAATGATCGTGCTGTTTTTTGACACACCTGTCAGGTAGATGGATATCTTGGCAAATGAGAAATGTTCACTGTCAGGGATGTAAAGAAATTTGTGCATAACATTTTAGAGAAATACGCTTTTTGTACATATGTAATATTTCAGAGATCTTTAATTTCATCTCAAGAAACATGGGACCAACGCTTTACATGTTGCATTTTTTTTCAGTCTATATACCACTAATTAGATAGAGAAACTGTATTATGTCAACTCAAGCAGCGGAATAATTGCTCTTGCCTACTTTGTAGGGCCAGGGGGCAGTAACTTACTGATAAAGGAATTTATATGTTTAAAGTAATGACTAAAGAACTCCACCCTGAAATGTATACTGTATTTGTAGTATGGGTTGGAACGCAAATTATTTTCCAATCATTTAATTCTGAACAGAATCATCATTTTTTTCCTTCCATTCCACTGTTCCTACTAGCAAAATAAACTTCTGAACCAGTTTGAACCAAAACAAAGTAATAGTTGATATCGTTCCTTTCTGTTCCTTTGTAAAGTTCTGAACTCAATTGTTTGTTGTTGTTACATTTAGCTAGTCATTAAATTACTTAATCATTGGATAGACAGTGCTGTGTATTCATGGATGCCAAGGGAAGCCAGGCTTCCCAAATTTTTTTACAAAAAAAGAATGAAAATAGATAATAATGTGTCTTTCGTCTCTCTGTGTTTTATAAAGGCTGAATGTATCTAATAGGAGAAACCAACCGAGCGAAACAGTGCCCCTCTGTCTCTGTACGTGTAGAACATCTATCTGATTGCTGTCTGGTCTAAACGAGTATGACATTGTTGCCGCCTGTAGCATTGAATGCAAGGGAAGCCAGCGAGCATCTGGCCTGTCTTGACCAATTTTAAAAAATATATTTGCCAATCAGCATTGAGCTAAGCTGAGCGAGCTCAACTGTGAATGATCCTGGTGTACCAAAAAAAAGTGTCACCGGAAGCCAGCTTGGATTTGGCGTCACTCCTTTCAAAATCCCATTGAGAGCATATGTCATAGACAGAAAATCTTGAATTGTTGCATGTCGTTGTGTTGTTGTGCTCCGGTGGCTAGCTACCCAGCTAGCTAAAATTGTCCCTTTCCTAAATTAGCCATGGATGGAGATAGGGATTTGGACTTGTTGTTTTAATTAATTCTCTGTACTGGCCAATGATTATAATGGTCATCAGGGATGGGTAGGTTACTTTCTAAATGTAATCCGTTACAGTTACTAGTTAACTGTCCAAAATTGTAATCAATAACATAACTTTTGGATTACCCAAACTCAGTAACGTAATCTGATTACATTCCGTTACTTTTAGATGACTTTCCCCTTAAAAGGCATTAGAAGAAGACAAAAATGTATGTTACCAATTGAACGACATCTATTGCAGGATAAATCGATGTTTAAGTTTACATAGCTGGCCATATGTGGATGTTACATTTTACATTATGGGTTGGTTATGTAGGCTTCTTCTAATCCATCGCTTCCTACTACATACAGTAATACGATTAAATTATATCTTTACATTAAAAACTGAAGTCTATCAGAATTCCAGTCATTCCAATAAAATGTTATACCCCTTGATCTTTAATAATAGGACTTGGAAATGACCCCAAAACTAAGGACTTATTAGCCAGCCCTACTCTGTTGTTTATGATTTTGTTGTCATGGAGGACTGATTGGGCTCATTGATTCGAGTTGAAAAATAAATGCTGCTCTCATGGAATGGCATGCTTTGAGTACTACTTAAAAGTGTTATTTACATGTGAAAAAATAATGCCATATGCTGCATTTGCTATAGGCCTATTATTTACCTTTTTGTTTGATATCTTGATAATATGCAGCTGTTTAATTAAAGGCAAATCCACAGATGAAACAATTTAAAAAACATCACCCCGCATCTGTTTTGGTAAAAAGCTGAGGGATGAGCCTGGAGAAATGTAACCAATCTCAGATTAGTAGACAGAGCTATGGATGCAAGGACTGACCATCCATAATATAAAATTATTGTTTTAACCATGTTATGAAGCTATACAGTGTTTGTTTACATTGACAATGTTTACAAACATTGGTAAACAAGCTTATATTTTAGGTTCTCATGGAGTGTAACAGTTGGCATTTATATTGTTCAAGAATCAATGAATATACACTACCTGTCAAAAGTTTCAGACACCTACTCATTCAATGGTTCTCCTGATGACAGCTTTGCACACGCTTGGCATTCTCTCAACCAGCATCACCTCGAATGCTTTTCCAACAGTCTTGAAGGAGTTCCCACATATGCTGAGCACTTGTTGGCTGCTTTTCCTTCACTCTGTGGTCCGACTTATCCCAAACCATCTCAATTTGGTTGAGGTTGGGGGATTATGGAGGCCAGGTCATGTGATGCAGCACTCAATCACTTTCCTTCTTGGTATAATAGCCCTTACTCAGCCTGGAGGTGTGTTGGGTCATTGTCCTGTTGAAAAACAAAAAATAGTCCCACTAAGCCCAAACCAAATGGGATGGCGTATCGCTGCAGAATGCTGTGGTAGCCATGCTGGTTAAATGTGCCTTGAATTCTAAATAAATCACAGTGTCACCAGCAAAGCACCCCCACACCATAACACCTCCTCCTCCATGCTTTACGGTGGGAAATACACATGCGGAGATCCCCTGTTCCCCTACACCGCATCTCACAAAGACACAGCGGTTGGAACCAAAAATCTCCAATTTGGACCAAAGGACAAGTTTCCACCGGTCTAATGTCCATTGCTCGTGTTTCTTGGCCCAAGCAAGTCTCTTCTTCTTATTGGTGTCCTTTAGTGGTGGTTTCTTTGCAGCAATTCGACCATGAAGGCCTGATTCACGCAGTCTCCTCTGAACAGTTAATGTTGAGATGTGTATGTTACTTGAACTCTGTGAAGCATTTATTTTGGCTGCAATTTCTGAGGTTGGTAACTCTGATGAACTTATCATCTGCAGCAGAGGTAACTCTGGGTCGTCCTTTCCTGTGGCAGTCTTCATGAGAGCCAGTTTCATCATAGCGCTTGATGGTTTTTGCGACTGCACTTGAAGAAACTTTCAAAGTTCTTGAAATTTTCTGTATTGACTGACCTTCATGTCTTAAAGTAATGATGGACTGTCGTTTCTCTTTGCTTATTTGTGCTGTTCTTGCCATAATATGGACTTGGTCTTTTACCAAATAGGGTTGTCTTCTGTATACCACCCCTACCTTGTCACAATTCAACTGATTGGCTCAAACGCATTAAGATGGAAAGAAATTCTACAAATGTACTGTTTTAAGAAGGCACATCTGTTAATTGAAATGCATTCCAAGTGACTACCTCATGAAGCTAGTTGAGAGATTGCCAAGAGTGTGCAAAGCTGACATCAAGGCAAATGGTGGCTATTTGAAGAATCTCAAATATAAATATATTTTTATTTGTTTAACACTTTTTTGGTTACTACATGATTCCATATGTGTTATTTCATAGTTTTCATGTCTTGACTATTATTGTACAATGTAGAAAATAGTACAAATAGAGAAAAAAACTTGAATGAGTAGGTGTTCTAAAGCTTTTGACCGGTAGTGTGTATATATATATTTAGGAGCATGATATAAATATTGCAGTTAAAGCACCACGTTTATTCCATGGGCTTCAATCCACACTGTGCAGCTGTTGCACGAGCGCATTTTTTGCTGGCTGTCCACTGGTTTCAAAAACAATGATTGATAGGCAGCTTAAACTTCTTGAATGAAACCATTATTTGGTTCAAATACACATTTAGATTTGTGAACAGCGATCTGCAACAAACACAATCCGTAAGGAGCAAATAGCTAAATGAGAGAGCAGCAGCACTACTACTACAATTACTACTACTAATATTACTGCTACTATTACTGCTATTACCACTAGTACTACTACTACTACTACTACTATTACTACTATTACTATTACTACTAGTACAACTACTACTACTACCACTACTATTACTACTAGTACAAATACTACTCATTATACTACTAGAACTACTACAACAAATACTACTACTGCAATTACTATTACGACTACTACTACTACTACTATTACAACTACTACTATTACTACCACTACTACTACTATTACAACTACTACTACGACTACTACTACTAGCACTACTACTACTACTACTACTACAACTACTACTACTATTACTACTACTACTACTACTACTACAACTACTACTACTATTATCAAATCAAATCAAATTTATTTATATAGCCCTTCGTACATCAGCTGATATCTCAAAGTGCTGTACAGAAACCCAGCCTAAAACCCCAAACAGCAAGCAAAGCATGTGAAAGAAGCACGGTGGCTAGGAAAAACTCCCTAGGAAAAACTCCCTAGAAAGGCCAAAAACCTAGGAAGAAACCTAGAGAGGAACCAGGCTATGAGGGGTGGCCAGTCCTCTTCTGGCTGTGCAGGGTGGATATTATAACAGAACATGGTCAAGATGTTAAAATGTTCATAAATGACCAGCATGGTCAAATAATAATAATCATAGTAGTTGTCGAGGGTGCAACAAGCACGTCCGGTGAACAGGTCAGGGTTCCATAGCCGCAGGCAGAACAGTTGAAGCTGGAGCAGCAGCACGGCCAGGTGGACTGGGGACAGCAAGGAGTCATCATACCAGGTAGTCCTGAGGCATGGTCCTAGGGCTCAGGTCCTCCGAGAGAAAGACAGAAAGAGAGAAAGAGAGAATTAGAGAGAGCATATTTAAATTCACACAGGACACCGGATAAGACAAGATAAATACTCCAGATGTAACAGACTGACCCTAGCCCCCCGACACATAAACTACTGCAGCATAAATACTAGACAGGAAGGATCAGAAGACACTGTGGCCCCATCCGATGATACCCCCGGACAGGGCCAAACAGGCAGGATATAACCCCACCCACTTTGCCAAAGCACAGCCCCCACACCACTAGAGGGATGTCTCCAACCACCAACTTACCGAGTATAGCCCACAACGATCTCCGCCATGGCACAACCCAAGGGGGGGCGCCAACCACTACTACTACTATTACTACCACTACTACTACAATTACTACTACTACTACTACTACTACTACTATGATTACTACTACTATTACTACTACAACCACTACAACTACTACTATTACTACTATTACAACTACTACTACTACCAATACTACTACTATTACTACTATTACAACTACTACTACTACGACTACTACCAATACTACTACTATTAATGCTACTACTACTACTACTACTACTACAACTACTATTACTACAACTACTACAACCACTACTACTACTACTACTGCTACTACAACTACTACTACTACTACAATTACAACTAACAATATTACTACTACTATTACTACTACTACTAGTAGTACTACTACTACTATTACAACTACAACAACATCTACTACTAGTACTACTACTACTAATACAACTACTAATACTACTAGTACTGCTACTACTACTATAACTACTACTATTACTATTAGCACAACTACTGCAATTTCTACAACAACTACTGCAACTACAACTACTACTACCAAAACTACTAGTATTACTACTACTACTACTATTACTACTAGTACAACTACTAGTATTACTATTACTACAACTACTAATACTACTATTACTACTACAACTACTACTACCACTACTACTACTACTGCTACAACTACAACTACAGCTACTATTACTGCAACTACTACTACTACTACTACTACCACTACAACTACTACTGCTACTACAACTACTACTGCTACAACAACTACTACTACAACAACAACATCTACTACTACAGCTGCTACTATTACTACTAGTAATACTACTACTACTATAATACTGTAATACCATAATATTACTAGTAGAACTACTGCTACTACTACAACTACTTCTATTAATACTAGGACTACTACTACTGCTATTACTACTACTACTATTAATGCTACTACTACAACTGCTACAACTACAACCACTATTACTACCACTACTACAACAACTACTACTACTACTACTACTACTACTATTACTACCACCATTACTACTATTACTACTTCTACAACAACTACTACTATGATTACTACTACTACTATTACTACTACTGCTACTACTACTACTAGAAATACTAATAATACTATTACTACTACTATTACTACTACTGCTTGTACTACTACTACTACAACAACAACTAGTTGTATTAGTACTACAACTCCTTATAGTATTGCTGTTACTACTACTATTATTACTACTACTCCTACTTCTACTACTACAATTACAACTACAATTGCAACAACTACTACAACAACAACTACTACTACTACTATAACTACTACTACTACTACTGCGACTACAACATCTACTTCTACAACGACTACTAATACAACAAGAACTACTACTACTACTACTACTACTACTAATACAATTACTACTACTAATATTACTACTACTATTACTACTATTTCTACTATAACTACTACAACAACTACTACAACTACTTCAATAACTACTATTACTAATACTACAACTACTAGTATTACTACTACTACTCTAATATTACTACTACTATTACTACTACTACTACTACTGTTATTACAGCTACTACTACTACGACTAATAATAATGTTACTACAGTTACTACTACTGCTGCTGCTAAAACTACTACTACTACTAATACAACTATTACTACTACTACTGTTACTACCGCTACAACAACTACAACTATTACTACTATTACAGATACTACTGCTAGTTTTACCACTACTACTATAACTACAACTACAATTGCTACAACTACTACAACAACAAATTCTTCTACCACTACAACTACTACTACTACTACCACGACTACAACGACTACTACTATAACTACTACTAACACTACAACTACTACTGCTACTACTTCTACTACAATTACTACAACTAATATTACTACTACTGTCACTACTACTTCTACTACTACAACAACTACTACTTCTACTACGATACTAATACTACAACTAGTAGTATTACCACTACTACTATTACTATTACTCCTACTATTACTATTACTACTACTTTGACTACTACTACCTCTACTATTACTAATACTACTGCTACAAATACTGTCACTGCTGTTACTACTACTAATACAGCTATTACTGTTACTACCACTTCTACAACTACTACTGTTACTACTAGTACAGCTACTACTGCTACTACTACTACTACTACTACTTCTACTACAACTACAACAACAACTACTACTAATACTTCAACTACTTCTAGTAGTACTACCACTATTAGTACTACTACTACTTCTAGTACTGCTGCTACTAGTACTACTACTACACCTACTACAACAGCAATTACTACTACTGCTACTACTACAACAACTACAACTGCTACTACAACTACTACTACTGATACTGCTACAACAATTACTACTACTAATATTACTACTGTTATTACTACTACCACTACAACAACCACTATTACTACTACTACTGCTGCTACTGCTACTACTGCTACTGCTGCAACCACTACTACTCCTAATACTACCACTACTACTGCTACTGCTGCATCTACTACTACTGCTGCTACTACTACTAATTCTACCACAACTGGTAATATTACTACTAGTACAACTACTATTATTACTACATCTACTACTACTATAACCATTTCTACTACTATTACTGTTAATACTACAAATACTAGTACAACATCTACTACTACAACTACTACTATTACTACTAGTACAACTACTACTGCAACTATTACTACTACTATTACAACTAAATAAATGTTTCTACAACTTCTACAACATCTACTACTACTTCTTCTATTACTACTATTACTACTACCACTACAACCACTACTACTATAGTTACTCCGACCATTACTACTACTACTACTGCTACTAGAAATGCTTCTACTACTACTACTACTCGTATTATTACTGCAACTACAACTACAATTGCTAGAACTACAACAACAACAACTACTACTACTATTACTACTACTACTGCTTCTACTACTACTACTACAACTGCTACTACTACTTCTAGTACAATTACTACAACTAATATTACTACTAGAATTATTACTACTACTGCTACTAGTACAACAACTACTACAACTACTACTACTACTGCTACTACTACAAATACTACAATAACTATTGTTACTCCTACTATAACTACTAGTATTACTCATACTACTACTACTACTGCCACTACTATTAGTATTACTATTATTACTTATTCTACTACTATTACTACAACCACTAGTACTATAGTTACTCCGACCATTACTACTACTACTACTACTGCTACTAGAAATACTTCTACTACTACTACTACTAGTATTATTACTGCAACTACAACTAAAATTGCTAGAACTACAACAACAACAACTACTACTACTATTACTACTACTGCTTCTACTACTACTACTACAACTGCAACTACTACTACTTCTACTACAATTACTACAACTAATATTACTACTAGTATTATTACTACTACTGCTACTAGTACAACAACTACTACAACTACTACTGCTACTACTACAACTACTACAATAACTGTTGTTACTCCTACTACAACTACTAGTATTACTCATACACTACTACTACTACTACTGCCACTACTATTAGTATTACTATTATAACTTATTCTACTACTATTACTACAACCACTACTACTATAGTTACTCCGGCCATTACTACTACTACTACTACTGCTACTAGAAATGCTTCTACTACTACTACTACTAGTATTATTACTGCAACTACAACTACAATTGCTAGAACTACAACAACAACAACTACTACTACTATTACTACTACTGCTACTACTAAAACTACTACAATAACTATTGTTACTCCTACTACAACTACTACTATTACTCATACTACTACCACTACTGCCACTACTATTAGTATTACTATTATAACTTATTCTACTACTATTACTACAACTACTACTACTTAGACAAATACTAACTACTATTACTACTACTGCTAATACTGCTACTGTTGCTACTACTACTACTGCTGCTACTAGAACTACTACCTGTACTACTACTATTACTACTAATACTACAACAACAACTACTACCACTACTTCTACAACTACTCCTACTACTGCTAGTACTACAGCAATTACTACAACTAGTATTACTACTGCTATTACTACTACTACTGCTACTGCTACTGCTACTGCTGCAACTTCTACTACTCCTACTATGTCACGTCCTGACCAGTATAGAGGATTATTTGTATTATTTGGTCAGGGCGTGGCAGAGGTATGTTTGTTTTGAATGGTGTTTTTTTTTTGTGTATAGCTTAGAGGGGTGTGTTATTTATGTGTTCCGGGGTTTTGTGGTGTATGTTTTAGTATGAGTAGGTTCTAGGTTAAGTTTTCTATGTGCAGATTTGGTTGCTGGACTCTCAATTGGAGGCAGGTGTTTCTAGTTGCCTCTGATTGGGAGTCCTATAAGTAGGTGTGTGTTTTGTTTGTCACTTGTGGGTAGTTGTATGTTAGCACTGCTTTTGTTTAGCCTGCTACACTGTTCCTGTCGTGAGTTTTGCTTATAGTTTTTTCCTCGTGGTCACATTTAAAGAAATGATGATGAGCACGCAATCCGCTGCATATTGGTCCACTTTTTCCGACAGCGATTTCAACATATCTTCAGACGAAGAGGAATGTGACATACTACTACTTCTGCTGCTACTACTACTAATTCTACCACAACCAGTAATATTACTACTAGTACAATTACCAGAATTATTACTACAACTACTACTATTACTACTAGTACAACTACTACTGCTAGTATTACTACTACTACTACAACTAAACTACTATTACTACAACTACTACTACTACTACTATTACTTCTACTACTACCACTACTACAGTCGTGGCCAAAAGTTTTGAGAATGACACAAATATTCATTTTCACAGTCTGCTGCCTCAGTTTGTGTGATGGCAATTTGCATATACTCCAGAATGTTATGAAGAGTGGTCAGGATGAATTGCAATTAATTGCAAAGTCCCTCTTTGCTATGCAAATGAACTGAATCCCCCAAAAACATGTCCACTGCATTTCAGCCCTGCCACAAAATGACCAGCTGACATCATGTCAGTGATTCTCTCGTTAACACAGGTGAGAGTGTTGACGAGGACAAGGCTGGAGATCACTCTGTCATGCTGATTGAGTTTGAATAACAGACTGGAAGCTTCAAAAGGAGGATGGTGCTTGGAATCATTGTTCTTCCTCTGTCAACCATGGTTGCCTGCAAGGAAACACATGCCGTCATCATTGCTTTGCACAAAAAGGGCTTCACAGGCAAGGATATTGCTGCCAGTAAGATTGCACCTAAATCAACCATTTATCGGATCATCAAGAACTTCAAGGAGAGCGGTTCAATTGTTGTGAAGAAGGCTTCAGGGCGCCCAAGAAAGTGCAGTAATGTCACGTCCTGGCCAGTATATAAGGTTAATTGTTTTGTAGTTTGGTCAGGGCGTGGCAGGGGGTATTTGTTTTATGTGGTTCGGGGTGGTGTGTTTGTGTAAAGGGTGTTTGATTTAGTAATTCCGGGTTTTGGTTTATGTTTAGTTAATTCTATGGTTAGTCTAGGTTGTGTGTTTCTATGTTTGGTTGATTGGGGTTGGGACTCTCAGTTGAAGGCAGGTGTTGTCTATCTGCCTTTGATTGAGAGTTCCATATATTAGGGTGTGTTTGTATGTGTGATTTGTGGGTGATTATTCTGTGTATAGCCTTGTGCCTTACCAGACTGTTTATTTGTCGAGTGTTCGTTTTTTGTGTTTTGTATGTTCGGTTTTGAAGATAATTAAAAATCAAGATGAGCATTCACGTACCTGCTGCGTATTGGTCCACATTTTCTGATGACGATTTCGCATTATCGTCAGAAGACGAAGACAACAAGTGTGACAGAATCACCCACCACCAAAGGACCAAGCAGCAGAGGAAGGAGCAGACGGAGTTCGAGTTGGACTGGCGGGAGAAGTGGACTTGGGAGGAAGTTCTGGACGGGGCCGGACCCTGGCATCAGGCTGGGGATTATCGACGCCCGCAGGGGGAAATTGAGGCAGCCAAGGCAGAGAGGCGGTGGTACGAGGCCAAGTACGCGCTGAAGGAGAAGCACGAGAGGCACCCCCAAGAAAATTTGGGGGGGGGGCACACGGGTAGTTTGGCTAGGCGTAAGAAGAGCCGGAAGCCAGCTACTCGTGGTTATATGGAGGAGCGTATGGGGTGGAGAGCGCTATGTTTCGCTGAGGAGCGCACTATCTCACCCATACGCACGCACAGTCCGGTGCGCGTTATTCCAGCCCCTCGCAGGTGCCGTGCTAGAGCGGGCATCCAGCCTGGTAGGAGGATGCCTGCGCAGCGCATCTGGTCGCCGGTACGCCTCCGAGGACCAGGCTACCCAACTCCCGCTCTACGCACGGCTACCATCAGGCCCCTGCACAGCCCAGTCTGCCCTGTACGAGCACCCCGCTCGTACAGGGCTACTAGTTCCATCCAGCCAAGGCGGGTTGTGCAGGAGGTAAGATCTAGACCGGCTGTGCGCCTCCATAGCCCTGGGTTTCCAGCTCCTGTCTCTCCTGCGGACCCGGAAGTGCGTCAACCCAGTCCGACTCGTCCTGTTCCCGCTCCCCGCACTAGCCTGGAGGTGCGTGTACATAATCTGTTAAGCCCAGTACCAGCACCACGCACCAGGCTACAAGTGTGTCAACCCGGCCTCGCCAGTCAACAGTCTTCATCAGAGCTGCCCGCCAGTCAACAGTCATCGTCAGAGCTGCCCGCCAGTCAACAGTCATCGTCAGAGCTGCCCGCCAGTCAACAGTCATCGTCAGAGCTGCCCGCCAGTCAACAGTCATCGTCAGAGCTGCCCGCCAGTCAACAGTCATCGTCAGAGCTGCCCGCCAGTCAACAGTCATCGTCAGAGCTGCCCGCCAGTCAACAGTCATCGTCAGAGCTGCCCGCCAGTCAACAGTCATCGTCAGAGCTGCCCGCCAGTCAACAGTCGTCAGAGCTGCCCGCCAGTCAACAGTCGCCAGAGAGGTCAGACTGCGCTGAACTGCCGGAGTGGCCAGACTGCCCTGAACTGCCGGAGTGGCCAGACTGCCCTGAACTGCCGGAGTGGCCAGACTGCCCTGAACTGCCGGAGTGGCCAGACTGCCCTGAACTGCCGGAGTGGCCAGACTGCCCTGAACTGCCGGAGTGGCCAGACTGCCCTGACTGTCCCGAATTGCCAGACTGCCCTGACTGTCCCGAATTGCCAGACTGCCCAGACTGTCCCGAATTGCCAGACTGCCCAGACTGTCCCGAATTGCCAGACTGCCCAGACTGTCCCGAATTGCCAGACTGCCCAGACTGTCCCGAATTGCCAGACTGCCCAGACTGTCCCGAATTGCCAGACTGCCCAGACTGTCCCGAATTGCCAGACTGCCCAGACTCTCCCGAATTGCCAGACTGCCCCGACTGCCCCCCGGCGATGCCAGACTGGCCCGACTGCCCCTCGGCGATGCCAGAGTGGCCCGACAGCCTGGAACGGCCGGAACCAGAGCCACCTCCAGAAATAGGTGGGTTGGGGAGGGGGGGGTGTAGCACAGTGCCGTCGTTGACGGCAGCCACCCTCCCTTCCCTCCCTTTAGAAAAGGGGACTTTTTGTTGGTGTTGCTTGGGGTTATTTTTTGTTAAGGTGCTTCTGGGGTAGCACCTTTAAGGGGGGGGTACTGTCACGTCCTGGCCAGTATATAAGGTTAATTGTTTTGTAGTTTGGTCAGGGCGTGGCAGGGGGTATTTGTTTTATGTGGTTCGGGGTGGTGTGTTTGTGTAAAGGGTGTTTGATTTAGTAATTCCGGGTTTTGGTTTATGTTTAGTTAATTCTATGGTTAGTCTAGGTTGTGTGTTTCTATGTTTGGTTGATTGGGGTTGGGACTCTCAGTTGAAGGCAGGTGTTGTCTATCTGCCTTTGATTGAGAGTTCCATATATTAGGGTGTGTTTGTATGTGTGATTTGTGGGTGATTATTCTGTGTATAGCCTTGTGCCTTACCAGACTGTTTATTTGTCGAGTGTTCGTTTTTTGTGTTTTGTATGTTCGGTTTTGAAGATAATTAAAAATCAAGATGAGCATTCACGTACCTGCTGCGTATTGGTCCACATTTTCTGATGACGATTTCGCATTATCGTCAGAAGACGAAGACAACAATTGTGACAAGTAAGCACCAGGACTGTCTCCTAAAGTTGATTCAGCTGCGGGATCGGGGCACCACCAGTACAGAGCTTGCTCAGGAATGGCAGCAGGCAGGTGTGAGCGCATCTGCACGCACAGTGAGGCGAAGACTTTTGGAGGATGGCTTGGTGTCAAGAAGGGCAGCAAAGAAGCCACTTCTCTCCAGGAAAAACATCAGGGACAGACTGATATTCTGCAAAAGGTACAGGGATTGGACTGCTGAGGACTGGGGTAAAGTCATTTTCTCTGATGAATCCCCTTTCCGATTGTTTGGGGCATCCGGAAAAAAGCTTGTCCGGAGAAGACAAGGTGAGCGCTACCATCAGTCCTGTGTCATGCCAACAGTAAAGCATCCTGAGACCATTCGTGTGTGGGGTTGCTTCTCAACCAAGGGAGTGGGCTCACTCACAATTTTGCCTAAGAACACAGCCATGAATAAAGAATGGTACCAACACATTCTCCAAGAGCAACTTCTCCCAACCATCCAGGAACAGTTTGGTGACGAACAGTGCCTTTTCCAGCATGATGGAGTACCTTGCCATAAGGCAAAAGTAAGTGGCTCGGGTAACAAAACATCGATATTTTGGGTCCATGGCCAGGAAACACCGCAGACCTTAATCCCATTGAGAACTTGTGGTCAATCCTCAAGAGGCAGGTGGACAAACAAAAACCCACAAATTCTGACAAACCCCAAGCATTGATTATGCAAGAATGGGCTGCCGTCAGTCAGGATGTGGCCCAGAAGTTAATTGACAGCATGCCAGGGCATAAGTTTCAACACTGCAAATATTGTCTCTTTGCATCAACTTCATGTAATTGTCAATAAAAGCCTTTGACACTTATGAAATGCTTGTAATTATACTTCAGTATTCCATAGTTACATCTGACAAAAATATCTAAAGACACTGAGGCAGCAGACTTTGTGAAAATTCATATTTGTGTCATTCTCAAAACTTTTGGCCACGACTGTACTACTGCTACTACTACAACAAATACTACTATAATTTCTACGACCATTACTACTACTACTACTACTACTGCTATTAATAGTACTACTACTGCTACTAATAGTACTACTACTACAATTGCTACAACTACTACAACAACAACAACAACTACTACTACTACTACTACTACTGCTACTACAACAACAACTACTACTACTACTACTTCTACTATTACAACTACTAATACTAATACTACTTCTACTGCAATTACAGCTACCAATATTACTACTACTATTATTACTACTACAATTACTACTACAATTACTACAATAAGTACTATTACTCCTACTACAACTACTAGTGTTACTGCTACTACTACTACTACTATTACTACCACTACTACTACTATTATTACAACTTCTACCAGTAAGACTACTACTAACTACTATTACTACTACTGCTAATGCTGCTACTGCTGCTACTACTACTACTGCTACTACTACAAATACTACAATAACTATTGTTACTCCTACTATAACTACTAGTATTACTCATACTACTACTACTACTGCCACTACTATTAGTATTACTATTATTACTTATTCTACTACTATTACTACAACCACTAGTACTATAGTTACTCCGACCATTACTACTACTACTACTACTGCTACTAGAAATACTTCTACTACTACTACTACTAGTATTATTACTGCAACTACAACTAAAATTGCTAGAACTACAACAACAACAACTACTACTACTATTACTACTACTGCTTCTACTACTACTACTACAACTGCAACTACTACTACTTCTACTACAATTACTACAACTAATATTACTACTAGTATTATTACTACTACTGCTACTAGTACAACAACTACTACAACTACTACTGCTACTACTACAACTACTACAATAACTGTTGTTACTCCTACTACAACTACTAGTATTACTCATACACTACTACTACTACTGCCACTACTATTAGTATTACTATTATAACTTATTCTACTACTATTACTACAACCACTACTACTATAGTTACTCCGGCCATTACTACTACTACTACTACTGCTACTAGAAATGCTTCTACTACTACTACTACTAGTATTATTACTGCAACTACAACTACAATTGCTAGAACTACAACAACAACAACTACTACTACTATTACTACTACTGCTACTACTAAAACTACTACAATAACTATTGTTACTCCTACTACAACTACTACTATTACTCATACTACTACCACTACTGCCACTACTATTAGTATTACTATTATAACTTATTCTACTACTATTACTACAACTACTACTACTTAGACAAATACTAACTACTATTACTACTACTGCTAATACTGCTACTGTTGCTACTACTACTACTGCTGCTACTAGAACTACTACCTGTACTACTACTATTACTACTAATACTACAACAACAACTACTACCACTACTTCTACAACTACTCCTACTACTGCTAGTACTACAGCAATTACTACAACTAGTATTACTACTGCTATTACTACTACTACTGCTACTGCTACTGCTACTGCTGCAACTTCTACTACTCCTACTATGTCACGTCCTGACCAGTATAGAGGATTATTTGTATTATTTGGTCAGGGCGTGGCAGAGGTATGTTTGTTTTGAATGGTGTTTTTTTTTTGTGTATAGCTTAGAGGGGTGTGTTATTTATGTGTTCCGGGGTTTTGTGGTGTATGTTTTAGTATGAGTAGGTTCTAGGTTAAGTTTTCTATGTGCAGATTTGGTTGCTGGACTCTCAATTGGAGGCAGGTGTTTCTAGTTGCCTCTGATTGGGAGTCCTATAAGTAGGTGTGTGTTTTGTTTGTCACTTGTGGGTAGTTGTATGTTAGCACTGCTTTTGTTTAGCCTGCTACACTGTTCCTGTCGTGAGTTTTGCTTATAGTTTTTTCCTCGTGGTCACATTTAAAGAAATGATGATGAGCACGCAATCCGCTGCATATTGGTCCACTTTTTCCGACAGCGATTTCAACATATCTTCAGACGAAGAGGAATGTGACATACTACTACTTCTGCTGCTACTACTACTAATTCTACCACAACCAGTAATATTACTACTAGTACAATTACCAGAATTATTACTACAACTACTACTATTACTACTAGTACAACTACTACTGCTAGTATTACTACTACTACTACAACTAAACTACTATTACTACAACTACTACTACTACTACTATTACTTCTACTACTACCACTACTACAGTCGTGGCCAAAAGTTTTGAGAATGACACAAATATTCATTTTCACAGTCTGCTGCCTCAGTTTGTGTGATGGCAATTTGCATATACTCCAGAATGTTATGAAGAGTGGTCAGGATGAATTGCAATTAATTGCAAAGTCCCTCTTTGCTATGCAAATGAACTGAATCCCCCAAAAACATGTCCACTGCATTTCAGCCCTGCCACAAAATGACCAGCTGACATCATGTCAGTGATTCTCTCGTTAACACAGGTGAGAGTGTTGACGAGGACAAGGCTGGAGATCACTCTGTCATGCTGATTGAGTTTGAATAACAGACTGGAAGCTTCAAAAGGAGGATGGTGCTTGGAATCATTGTTCTTCCTCTGTCAACCATGGTTGCCTGCAAGGAAACACATGCCGTCATCATTGCTTTGCACAAAAAGGGCTTCACAGGCAAGGATATTGCTGCCAGTAAGATTGCACCTAAATCAACCATTTATCGGATCATCAAGAACTTCAAGGAGAGCGGTTCAATTGTTGTGAAGAAGGCTTCAGGGCGCCCAAGAAAGTGCAGTAATGTCACGTCCTGGCCAGTATATAAGGTTAATTGTTTTGTAGTTTGGTCAGGGCGTGGCAGGGGGTATTTGTTTTATGTGGTTCGGGGTGGTGTGTTTGTGTAAAGGGTGTTTGATTTAGTAATTCCGGGTTTTGGTTTATGTTTAGTTAATTCTATGGTTAGTCTAGGTTGTGTGTTTCTATGTTTGGTTGATTGGGGTTGGGACTCTCAGTTGAAGGCAGGTGTTGTCTATCTGCCTTTGATTGAGAGTTCCATATATTAGGGTGTGTTTGTATGTGTGATTTGTGGGTGATTATTCTGTGTATAGCCTTGTGCCTTACCAGACTGTTTATTTGTCGAGTGTTCGTTTTTTGTGTTTTGTATGTTCGGTTTTGAAGATAATTAAAAATCAAGATGAGCATTCACGTACCTGCTGCGTATTGGTCCACATTTTCTGATGACGATTTCGCATTATCGTCAGAAGACGAAGACAACAAGTGTGACAGAATCACCCACCACCAAAGGACCAAGCAGCAGAGGAAGGAGCAGACGGAGTTCGAGTTGGACTGGCGGGAGAAGTGGACTTGGGAGGAAGTTCTGGACGGGGCCGGACCCTGGCATCAGGCTGGGGATTATCGACGCCCGCAGGGGGAAATTGAGGCAGCCAAGGCAGAGAGGCGGTGGTACGAGGCCAAGTACGCGCTGAAGGAGAAGCACGAGAGGCACCCCCAAGAAAATTTGGGGGGGGGGCACACGGGTAGTTTGGCTAGGCGTAAGAAGAGCCGGAAGCCAGCTACTCGTGGTTATATGGAGGAGCGTATGGGGTGGAGAGCGCTATGTTTCGCTGAGGAGCGCACTATCTCACCCATACGCACGCACAGTCCGGTGCGCGTTATTCCAGCCCCTCGCAGGTGCCGTGCTAGAGCGGGCATCCAGCCTGGTAGGAGGATGCCTGCGCAGCGCATCTGGTCGCCGGTACGCCTCCGAGGACCAGGCTACCCAACTCCCGCTCTACGCACGGCTACCATCAGGCCCCTGCACAGCCCAGTCTGCCCTGTACGAGCACCCCGCTCGTACAGGGCTACTAGTTCCATCCAGCCAAGGCGGGTTGTGCAGGAGGTAAGATCTAGACCGGCTGTGCGCCTCCATAGCCCTGGGTTTCCAGCTCCTGTCTCTCCTGCGGACCCGGAAGTGCGTCAACCCAGTCCGACTCGTCCTGTTCCCGCTCCCCGCACTAGCCTGGAGGTGCGTGTACATAATCTGGTAAGCCCAGTACCAGCACCACGCACCAGGCTACAAGTGTGTCAACCCGGCCTCGCCAGTCAACAGTCTTCATCAGAGCTGCCCGCCAGTCAACAGTCATCGTCAGAGCTGCCCGCCAGTCAACAGTCATCGTCAGAGCTGCGCGCCAGTCAACAGTCATCGTCAGAGCTGCCCGCCAGTCAACAGTCATCGTCAGAGCTGCGCGCCAGTCAACAGTCATCGTCAGAGCTGCCCGCCAGTCAACAGTCATCGTCAGAGCTGCCCGCCAGTCAACAGTCATCGTCAGAGCTGCCCGCCAGTCAACAGTCATCGTCAGAGCTGCCCGCCAGTCAACAGTCATCGTCAGAGCTGCCCGCCAGTCAACAGTCGTCAGAGCTGCCCGCCAGTCAACAGTCGCCAGAGAGGTCAGACTGCGCTGAACTGCCGGAGTGGCCAGACTGCGCTGAACTGCCGGAGTGGCCAGACTGCGCTGAACTGCCGGAGTGGTCAGACTGCGCTGAACTGCCGGAGTGGCCAGACTGCGCTGAACTGCCGGAGTGGCCAGACTACGCTGAACTGCCGGAGTGGCCAGACTGCGCTGAACTGCCGGAGTGGACAGACTGCGCTGAACTGCCGGAGTGGCCAGACTGCGCTGAACTGCCGGAGTGGCCAGACTGCGCTGAACTGCCGGAGTGGCCAGACTGCGCTGAACTGCCGGAGTGGCCAGACTGCGCTGAACTGCCGGAGTGGCCAGACTGCGCTGAACTGCCGGAGTGGCCAGACTGCCCTGAACTGCCGGAGTGGCCAGACTGCCCTGAACTGCCGGAGTGGCCAGACTGCCCTGAACTGCCGGAGTGGCCAGACTGCCCTGAACTGCCGGAGTGGCCAGACTGCCCTGAACTGCCGGAGTGGCCAGACTGCCCTGACTGTCCCGAATTGCCAGACTGCCCTGACTGTCCCGAATTGCCAGACTGCCCAGACTGTCCCGAATTGCCAGACTGCCCAGACTGTCCCGAATTGCCAGACTGCCCAGACTGTCCCGAATTGCCAGACTGCCCAGACTGTCCCGAATTGCCAGACTGCCCAGACTGTCCCGAATTGCCAGACTGCCCAGACTGTCCCGAATTGCCAGACTGCCCAGACTCTCCCGAATTGCCAGACTGCCCCGACTGCCCCCCGGCGATGCCAGACTGGCCCGACTGCCCCTCGGCGATGCCAGAGTGGCCCGACAGCCTGGAACGGCCGGAACCAGAGCCACCTCCAGAAATAGGTGGGTTGGGGAGGGGGGGTGTAGCACAGTGCCGTCGTTGACGGCAGCCACCCTCCCTTCCCTCCCTTTAGAAAAGGGGACTTTTTGTTGGTGTTGCTTGGGGTTATTTTTTGTTAAGGTGCTTCTGGGGTAGCACCTTTAAGGGGGGGGTACTGTCACGTCCTGGCCAGTATATAAGGTTAACTGTTTTGTAGTTTGGTCAGGGCGTGGCAGGGGGTATTTGTTTTATGTGGTTCGGGGTGGTGTGTTTGTGTAAAGGGTGTTTGATTTAGTAATTCCGGGTTTTGGTTTATGTTTAGTTAATTCTATGGTTAGTCTAGGTTGTGTGTTTCTATGTTTGGTTGATTGGGGTTGGGACTCTCAGTTGAAGGCAGGTGTTGTCTATCTGCCTTTGATTGAGAGTTCCATATATTAGGGTGTGTTTGTATGTGTGATTTGTGGGTGATTATTCTGTGTATAGCCTTGTGCCTTACCAGACTGTTTATTTGTCGAGTGTTCGTTTTTTGTGTTTTGTATGTTCGGTTTTGAAGATAATTAAAAATCAAGATGAGCATTCACGTACCTGCTGCGTATTGGTCCACATTTTCTGATGACGATTTCGCATTATCGTCAGAAGACGAAGACAACAATTGTGACAAGTAAGCACCAGGACTGTCTCCTAAAGTTGATTCAGCTGCGGGATCGGGGCACCACCAGTACAGAGCTTGCTCAGGAATGGCAGCAGGCAGGTGTGAGCGCATCTGCACGCACAGTGAGGCGAAGACTTTTGGAGGATGGCTTGGTGTCAAGAAGGGCAGCAAAGAAGCCACTTCTCTCCAGGAAAAACATCAGGGACAGACTGATATTCTGCAAAAGGTACAGGGATTGGACTGCTGAGGACTGGGGTAAAGTCATTTTCTCTGATGAATCCCCTTTCCGATTGTTTGGGGCATCCGGAAAAAAGCTTGTCCGGAGAAGACAAGGTGAGCGCTACCATCAGTCCTGTGTCATGCCAACAGTAAAGCATCCTGAGACCATTCGTGTGTGGGGTTGCTTCTCAACCAAGGGAGTGGGCTCACTCACAATTTTGCCTAAGAACACAGCCATGAATAAAGAATGGTACCAACACATTCTCCAAGAGCAACTTCTCCCAACCATCCAGGAACAGTTTGGTGACGAACAGTGCCTTTTCCAGCATGATGGAGTACCTTGCCATAAGGCAAAAGTAAGTGGCTCGGGGAACAAAACATCGATATTTTGGGTCCATGGCCAGGAAACACCGCAGACCTTAATCCCATTGAGAACTTGTGGTCAATCCTCAAGAGGCAGGTGGACAAACAAAAACCCACAAATTCTGACAAACCCCAAGCATTGATTATGCAAGAATGGGCTGCCGTCAGTCAGGATGTGGCCCAGAAGTTAATTGACAGCATGCCAGGGCATAAGTTTCAACACTGCAAATATTGTCTCTTTGCATCAACTTCATGTAATTGTCAATAAAAGCCTTTGACACTTATGAAATGCTTGTAATTATACTTCAGTATTCCATAGTTACATCTGACAAAAATATCTAAAGACACTGAGGCAGCAGACTTTGTGAAAATTCATATTTGTGTCATTCTCAAAACTTTTGGCCACGACTGTACTACTGCTACTACTACAACAAATACTACTATAATTTCTACGACCATTACTACTACTACTACTACTACTGCTATTAATAGTACTACTACTGCTACTAATAGTACTACTACTACAATTGCTACAACTACTACAACAACAACAACAACTACTACTACTACTACTACTACTGCTACTACAACAACAACTACTACTACTACTACTTCTACTATTACAACTACTAATACTAATACTACTTCTACTGCAATTACAGCTACCAATATTACTACTACTATTATTACTACTACAATTACTACTACAATTACTACAATAAGTACTATTACTCCTACTACAACTACTAGTGTTACTGCTACTACTACTACTACTATTACTACCACTACTACTACTATTATTACAACTTCTACCAGTAAGACTACTACTAACTACTATTACTACTACTGCTAATGCTGCTACTGCTGCTACTACTACTACTGCTGCTACTACAAATAATACTACTACTACTACCTTTACTACTACTATTACTACTAATACTACTACTACTAGTACAACGACTACTACATCTACTACTATAAATACTAGTACAACTACTACTATTACTACAACTACTACAATTACTTCAGCTACTACTACAACTACTACAACTACTACTACTATGATTACTACTACTACTACTATTTTTACTTCTTCTTCTACTACAACTTCTACTACTACTTCTACAATTACTACTGCTAATATTAATAGTACTATTACTACTACTACTAAAAATAGTACTGCTACTACTACTACTACTACTATTATTACTACAAATACTACAATAACTACTACTACTATTACAACTACTACAGCTACAACTACTACTATTACTACTAGTACAACTACTACGGCAACTTTTACTACTACTATTACAACAAAATTAATTTTACTATAACTTCTACAACAACTACTGCTACTACTACTATTACTATTACTACTACTACTACTACTGCTACTACCACTACTACTACTACTGCTTCACCTACTACTACTATAGTTACTACGACCATTACTAATACTACTACTGCTACTAGAAATGCTACTACTACTACTACTACTACTACTACTAGTAGTACTATTACTACAACTACAACTACTTCTACTACAATTACTACTACTAATATTACTACTACTGCTACTACTACAGCAACTACTACAACTACAACTACTACTGCTACTACTACAACTACTACAATAACTACTGTTACTCCTACTACAACTACTAGTATTACTACTACTACTACTACTACTACTACTACTACTACTACTATTACTGCTACTAGTATTACTTCTTCTACTACTATTACTCCAACTACTACTACTAAGGCTAATACTAACTACTATTACTACTACTGCTAATACTTCTACTACTACTACTACTACTACTACTGCTGCTACTACTACAACTACTACAATAACTGCTGTTTCTCCTACTACAACTACTAGTATTACTACTACTACTACTATTACTGTCACGACTTTCGCCGAAGTCGGTCCCTCTCCTTGTTTGGGCGGCGTTCTTCGGTCGACGTCACCGGTCTTCTAGCCATTTTCCATTGGTTTTGTCTTTGTTTTCTACACACCTGGTTTTCATTCCCCAATTACATGTTCATGTATTTAATCCTCTGTTTCCCCCATGTTTTTTGTGCGTGATTGTTTCAATGTTCATTTTCGGTTCATGCTGGCTGGTATTTCGACAGGTGCTGTTTTCACCCGTGTGTAATATATTTCCCGTTTGCATTAGTTCAAGGGTATTTGTTACCTTGTGCCTTTATTTTTAAGTAAAGTACGTTGCTCACTCATTCTGCTCTCCTGCGCCTGACTTCATGCACCAGCTACACTCACCTTCTGACAATTACTGCTACTATTATTACTTCTTCTAATACTATTACTACAACTACTACTACTAAGACTAATACTAACTACTATTACTACTACTGCTAATACTTCTACTACTGCTAGTACCACTACTGCTGCTACTACCTGTGCTACTACTATTAATACTAATACTACTACAACAACAACAACTACTACTACTACTACTACTACTACTACTACTACTACTACTACTACTACTACTACTACTACTACTACTACTACTACTACTACTACTACTACTACTACTACTACAATTACTACTGTGGCTCAGTTGGTAGAGCATGGTGTTTGCAACGCCAGGGTTGTGGGTTCGATTCCCACGGGGGACCAGTACGGGGGAAAAAAATATGAAATGTATGCACTCACTACTGTAAGTCGCTCTGGATAAGAGCGTCTGCTAAATGTAAAATGTACTACTACTACTAAAACTGCTATTACTACTTCTATTACTACTTCAGCTACTCTTACTACTGCTATTACTACTACTATTTTTACAACTACTATTACTACTAGTACAGGTACTACCATTACTACTACTCCTTCCACCATTACTACTACTATTACTAATAATACTTATACTACTAGTTCAACTAGTACTACTACAACTACTACTATTACTACTAGTACAACTACTACTGCTACTACTACTACTACTACAGCTACAACTACTACAACAACTACTACTACTACTGCTACTACAACTACTACTACTGCTACTACTACTACAATTACTACTGCTAATATTACTACTGCTATTACTACTACTACTAATGTGACTACTTCTACTACTTCTACTACTACTGCTACTGCTGGCACTACTACTACTACTACTGCTACTACTGCTACTACTGTTGCTACTACTACTACTTCCACCACATCTGCTACTATTACTACTAGTACAATTACTACTATTACTACTATTACTACTACTGCTATGCTTACTACTACTATTACATCTAATACTACTACTACTAGTACAACATCTACTATTACAGCTACTACTGTTACTACTACTACTACTACAACAACAACTACTATTGCTACAACTACTACAATAACTACTACTATTACCACTACTACTACTACTATTACTACTACTATTACCACTACTACTACTACTACTATTGATACTACCATTACCACTACTACTACTACTACTACTACTACTACTACTACTACAAATACTACTATATCATAAGGTGAATGCACCAATTTGTAAGTCGCTCTGGAGAAGAGCGTCTGCTAAATGACGTAAATGTAAATGTAAATGTACTACTACTATAATTACTATGACTGTTATTACTTCTACTACTAGTAGTAATGCTACTACCACTGCTACTCCTACTACTACTACTACTACTGCTACTCCTACTACTACTACTACTACTACTACTACTACTACTACTATTACAACTACTACTGCTACTACTGCTCAACTACTGCAACTACAACTACTATTACTACTACTGGTACTACTACTACTACAACTACTACTTCTACAACTACTACAAAAGCTACTGCTACTACTATTACTATTTCTACCACTAGTACTACTACTACTACTACTATTACTACTATTACTACTACTATTAGTACTACTACTACTACTGCTACTACAACAAGTACTATTACTACTACTGCTACTATTACTACTACTACTACTACTACAACCATTACTAGTACAACTACTACTGCTACTACAACTACTACTTCTGCTACTACTACTACAATTACTAATACTAATATTACTGCTAGTACTACAACTACTATAACAACTACTACTACTACTACTACTACTACTACTACTACTACTACTACTACTACAACAACTTCTATCAATCAAACAAGCTAAGCGTCAGTATAGAGACAAAGCAGAGTCGCAATTCAACAGCTCAGACACGAGACGCATGTGGCAGGGTCTACAGTCAATCACGGATTACAAAAAGAAAACCAGCCCCGTCACGGACACCGACATCTTGCGCCCAGACAAACTAAATAACTTATTTGCTCGCTTTGAGGACAATACAGTGCCACTGACATGGCCCACTACCAAAACCTGCAGGCTCTCCTTCAAAATGTAAACGGGTTAACCCTCGCAAGGCTGCCGGTCCAGACGGCATCCCTAGCCACGTCCTCAGAGCATGCGCAGACCAGCTGGCTGGTGTGTTTACGGACATGTTCAATCAATCCCTATCCCAGTCTGCTGTTCCCACATGCTTCACCATTGTTCCTTTTCCCAAGAATGCTAATGTAACTGAGTTAAACAACTATCACCCCGTAGCACTCACTTCCGTCATCATGACGTGCCTTGAGAGACTAGTCAAGGATCATATCACCTCCACCCTACCTGACACCCTAGACCCACTCCAATTTGCTTACCACCCCAATAGGTCCACAGACGACGCAATCGCAATCACACTGCACACTGCCCTAACCCATCTGGACCAGAGGAATACCTATGTAAGAATGCTGTTAATCGATTACAGCTCAGCATTTAACACCATAGTACCCTCCAAACTCATCATTAAGCCCGAGACCCTGGGTCTCGACCCCACCCTGTGCAACTGGGTCCTGGACTTTCTGACGGGCCGCCCCCAGGTGGTGAGGGAAGGAAACAACATCTCCACCCTGCTGATCCTCAACACTGGGGCCCCACAAGGGTGCGTTCTCAGCCCTCTCCTGTACTCCCTGTTCACCCATGACTGCGTGGCCATGCACACCTCCAACTCAATCATCAAGTTTGCAGATGACACTACAGTGGTAGGCTTGATTACCAACAACGACGAGATGGCCTACAGGGAGGAGGTGAGGGCCCTCGGAGTGTGGTGTCAGGAAAATAACCTCACACTCAACGTCAACAAAACAAAGGAGATGATTGTGGACTTCAGGAAACAGCAGAGGGAGCACCCCCCTATCCACATCGACGGGACAGTAGTGGAGAAGGTGGAAAGGTTTAAGTTCCTCGGCGTACACATCACGGATAAACTGAAATGGTCCACCCACACAGACAGCGTGGTGAAGAAAGAGCAACAGCGCCTCTTCAAACTCAGGAGGCTGGAGAAATTTGTCTTGTCACCAAAAACACTCACAAACTTTTACAGATACACAATCGAGAGCATCCTGTCGGGCTGTATCACCGCCTGGTACGGCAACTGTTATGGGCGTGAGAGTGCGAGTCCTCACACAGTGAATTCTACCCTGCATTACACATTCATGGTCTACACTGAGTGTACAAAACATTAGGAACATGTTCTTAATATTGAGTTGCACCCCCTTTTGCCCTGAGAACAGCTGCAATTTGTTGGGGCATGGACCACAAGGTGTCGAAAGAGTTCTACATGGATGCTGGCCCATATTGACTCCAATGCTTCTCACAGTTGTGTCAAGTTGGCTGGATGTCCTTTGGGTGGTGGACCATTCTTGATACACACCGGAAACTGTTGAGAGTGAAAAACCCAGCAGCGTTGCAGTTCTTGACACAAACCGGTGCGCTTGGAACCTATTACCTACTACTACATAAAGGTGTTCCTAATATTTTGTACACTGCACTGTTAGATATTACTCCTCAAGGTAGCTTGGAGCTACAGGGAATGAGTTTGGATGAATAATTGAATGGTTCCCTGAAGCTTTG